>NC_037671.1:74468063-74643812 GCF_003255815.1 Theropithecus gelada | reverse complement strand
CGGATCTCAGCTCACTGCAAGCTCCGCCTCCCGGGTTCACGCCATTCTCCTGCCTCAGCCTCCCGAGTAGCTGGGACTACAGGCGCCTGCCACCTCGCCCGGCTAAGTTTTTGTATTTTTAGTAGAGACGGGGTTTCACTGTGTTAGCCAGGATGGTCTCGATCTCCTGACCTCGTGATCCGCCCGTCTCGGCCTCCCAAAGTGCTGGGATTACAGGCTTGAGCCACCGCGCCCGGCCAACTCCCCCAGTTTTAAGCACCACTTCATAAAAGTAGGGGGAAGAGATTAAAAATAAAGCAATGGGGAAGACTTCAATCCCTTGATTTTCCTCAATAAGGAAAATCTCTAACAAATATACCATAAAATGTTAACTATTATTTAAGAAGCCACTTTTTTATAAGGTAAGAAGACAATTGTTACATGAAAAGTAAAAATATCCCTGTTGCTTTAGTGTATTTCAATATTTAAAGGGCTAGATGGTCACATAAAACATTGAACTGCATTCATTCACTAATGGTAGCAAAAAAGATCCAGTGGAAAGTAAATGAATATCAGCAATTTAGTGGTAGAAAGACACAGAAATTCATGAAAAGAACATGTCAAAAATAAAGATAACTTTATTCAAACTACTGGATTATGGGAGGTCTATCAATTATTTAAATTTGTACAGGGCTATAATAAAAATCATTAACCCTATTTGGTAGAAAAATATTAACTATCATGCTGTTAAATTATTTTCACCTAGAAAAATAAATATATACCATTTTATTATGTAAAAATAAATTCATTACCATTTTATTGTATAAAAAAGCATTTATATTACCTGTTATATTTAACATCTCAAAAAACTATTTGCTTTGGACTATGAATGAACATTCATTTACATACTTCAAGCAATTATTAAGTGGGGCTATAGCAAGGTGTTACAGTAGTATCATTATAATTACTCTTCTTTATACAGCAGCATTAGTCAGAGAAACAACCACCATAAATTCCAGGTCTAGAAACAAAATTTCCCAGTCACCTTATAAAGATGAAAATGCATTTAATTTTTAAGGCCTTCTAAAAAACTAGTGATTATCTCTATGTAATAGAAGTATCACTTCATTTTGGTTTTGTGGATTTTCAATAATGAACAAATGAATTGATTTTGAAATTTGGGAAGGGTGGATTTTTAAAGAGGCCTGATTAATTCACAGAGATCCGTCACCCATCCTAATGTTTTGCCACCATCTTACACTGCTCTTTCTCACATCTTTCCTCTCTAATACGGTCTCATAGCACCCACAGAAATTCTCCACTGAAGCACAGCCATATGATAAAATGTTGTTTAATGTCCATCTCCCTACTGGAACATAAGCTTGATGATGGTGGAACTGTGTCTGTACTGCTCACAAATCCATCTCTCAATCCTGGCACAACTTTCAATGAATAAACTAACAAACTAGTCTAAAATCCCTCAGAGTGCAGCTGAAGATCAAGCCTTCTACTGTTCTCACCAAAAACTACTGATTGGTACATGAGCACTACCTTCTGCATTTGAAACATGTCTGAATCACCTCATTAGTCTTATTTATTTCAATGTACTCAATTCCAGTTTCCCAAAATCTTCTCTAACTATGTGGCTGCCATTCCGAACCTTAGTTTCTCCACAGTGGCTCAGCGGCAGAGTTCAGTGTTAAGTCAAACATTCCAGTTTTTATTTACTATTGATTACAATTGGATACTCATTATTTTATATAAAATTTGGAAAAATTCAATCAAGTGTTTAAAATATCCTCACATGTAATCAGCCTGCCCTACCAGAATATGAAATTTCTTCAAATTGGGAAGAATCTGTTTCATTCTCACCACTGATAGTTTATCACTAGCACAGTATTTGCACCAATTATATTATTTCACTTCTAATGGATTCTATGTCACAATTATGACAATTACTTCATCTTTTTTGACTATCAAAAACACATATAGATAAACCTATAGTCACTTTCCTACCTCACAGAATCAATTTAAACATTTTCTGAAAAGTCAAGTAAATACACTTAAAAATCCAATTATTTGAACAGGATAATTGAACAACATGCTTTAATAATAAGTAAATTTACTAAAATTATAAAGATCACCAACGCAGTTCAAATACTATCTCAAAACTTCAGCACTTCATTACGGGGCCCAATATTATCTCCAGCCTACAGAAAATCAAGATGGCCTAATGCTCACCTGACAGAAAAATACAACACAACAGGTATAAAATTCCTCAACACTCTGCCTCTCCAACTGAAAACACATCGGTAACTTCATCCATCTATACCTGAAGGTGATCCAAAACTCTCTTCAGAGCTGACTTCTCCACATGAGTTCTTAGTCCTGTCTGTTCTCAACCCTTGTAGAATCTGCATGCTCAATACTGTCTGAACTGGTTTTAGTCATTTCCTCATCACTATTTCTTTTTGTCAGTAAGGTTAGCAAAACAATGATTCCTCATGTAAAATGTTTCCTTTATATTAAAACCTAAACAAGCACTCAAAATGGAGAGTTTTCTAATTGAACTACGAAGAAATTTTATCTAAATTAGGCTATTCAGACTTACAAAACTATCTACGTGAATGAGAAGGCTTTAAACTGTGTGACAGGCGGGCGTGGGGGATAGTGTATGAGTGTGTATACTCACATCAATGATCAAATGGCCTACCTACATCTCCAAACATAGAATGTAAACAAAGCAATTTGGGTAAGACATGAAGAATCTTTGTGACAAACAGGAGACAACATGAGGTTACAGAAACTTCACCTCAGAAGCTCATTAAGATAAGGATAAAACAAGTGAATGACCTGTTTAGAGTGGTTTAGATACAGTAGGCCAGAAACAGAAAACCAGATTCAACAGTATTAGTTTCAACAGTAATTTCTACTTTCAAATTTTGTATCAAGTGTACCATTTTAATAATTTTAAATAATTCTTAAGTCTCCATTCCAGAGAGTATTCTACTTTTTTAACTCCTCCACAAGACACCATACATTTTAAAAATTAGTACACAAAAACTAAATTTTTAAAACATTCTGGTTACCAAGAGTTTCCTCAACACCTGACAAGAAAGTTTTTCTACTTACACAGATTTAATTTTTAAAAAAGATAAGTAATTGAACTGCAGATTGGAAGTACCTGGGGATCTTTGAAAAAGTACTGACAAATACCACCCTCCAAGATATGGGACTTAATGGTTTAGGTTGTAGCACAGGTATCTCAACCCTAGAATTCTATTATTTGACTTCTCACAGTATCAAATGTGAATTTTATCATTTTCCTGTAAATAATTATTTGGAAAATCAACCTCAATTTCATTTATACTGCAAACAGGGGTAAGGGAAAGACTTCATACTGTCTTATAAAATTCGGGAGGATTCTTAATTGTTTAGAATCTATCTTTGTGTAACTGATTTTTTCTCTCTAAACTCTATTTAGAGAGAAATACCTTTAGCATCTGATATCTAAATATAGATACTGCAGTTTTCATGAGGAACAACTACAGATAAATGTACCTTGACTTAAAACACATATTCAATATTCATTCTTTTCCTTTTGTTTATTAATTAAACTCCTGGGAGTTATATACACAATTTAGTGGAGGCCACTAAAAAAGCCCTTTGAACAATCCTTTTTATTAAGAAAATTTCTGGGCTGGATGCAGTGGCTGGCACCTGTAGTTCCAGCACTTTGGGAGGCCGGGGCAGGCAGATCACTTGAGCTTAGGAGTTTGAGACAAGCCTGGACAACACAATGAAACCCGATCTCTACAAAAAATACAATGAGCCAGGCACGGTGGTGCGAGCCTATAGTCCCAGCTATTTGGGGGCTGAGGCGGGAGGATCACTTGAGCCCAGAAGTTGAGGCTGCAGTGAACTGTGTTTGCATCACTGCACTCCAGCCTAAGCAACAAAGTGAGACCATCTCGGGGGGGGGGAAAAAAAAAAAGTACTGCTATCTTATAGCTTATACATGTGTCTATCTTATAACTTATACATGTGTCTTGGGGTAAGCTATCAATACTACTCTTGTCAACAACACCAAACTCTTTATACTGTTATCCATCAAGATTCAGCTAAATCGCCAATGTGACATCAAATAATCAGGAAAGATAAATCAGTTAAAAGACATCTAGCTTTCAGTTACACAAACAATGATCATTGGAAAATGCCTATAAAACTAAAAGAGGCCAAGGGCATTGGCTCACGCCTGTAATCCCAGCACTTTGGGAGGCCACAGCTGGTAGATCACCTGAGGTTGGGAGTTCAAGACCAGACTATTTAACACAGCGAAGCCCCGTGTCTACTAAATATATGAAAATTAGCCGGGCGTGGTGGTGCAAGCCTGTAATCCCAGCTACTCGGGAGGCTGAGGCAGAATTGCTTCAACTCAAGAGGCAGAGGTTGCAGTAAGTCGAGATCATGCCACTGCACTCCAGCCTGTGCAACAGAGTGAGACTCTGTCTCAAAATGAACAAACCTAAAGGGAGTTAGTTTAGAAGTTTCAATACCACATACACAGTAACAAATACTTTATATAACAACATGAGAACATTATTTCTGGCTGTTTTCAACTAGGTATCTCATTATGGAATCTCTCTTTGTATCTTTATGACAATCTTGCTATGAAGGAATACCTGACACAGGATAATTTATAAAGAAAAGTTTCAACTGCTTCACAGTTCTGCAGGCTGTATAAGCAGGGCTGCAGCATCTGCTTCTGGAAAGGGCCTCATGAAGCTTACAATCATAGTGCAAGGCAAAGGGAGACTGGGTGGTGTTACATGGTGAGAGCAGAAGCAAGAAGATGAAGCAAGAGAAGCACTGACAGAGAAATCTACTAGGGTAGTGCGGAGGGGAAATGTGGGGTCAGAGTCCCCACACAGAGACCCCACCAGGGTACTGCCTAGTGGAGCTGTGAGAAGTGGGCCACTGCCCTCCAGAAGTGAGAATGGTAGAGCCACCAGTAGTTTGCATTCCTGAACCTGCAAAAGCCACAGACACTCAACTCTATTCTTTTTTTTTTTTTTTTTTTTTTTTTTGAGACAGAGTCTCACTGTGTAGCCCAGGCCGGAGTGCAATGGCACAATCTCGGCTCACTGCAACCTCTGCTTCCTGGGTTCAAGCGATTCTCCTGCCTCAACCTCCCGAGTAGCTGCGACTACAGGCATGTGCCACCACACCCAGCTAACTTTTCGTATTTTTAGTAGAGACGAGGTTTCACTGTGTTGGCCAGGATGGTTGCGATCTCCTGACCTTGTGATTCACCCACCTTGGCCTCCCAAAGTGCTGGGATTACAGGGATGAGCCACCGTGCCCGGCCCACTCAACTCTATTCTTGAGAACAGCAGAGGGAGCAGAGCTGCCCAAGACCTTGGGAGCCCACGACTTGCACCAGTGTGCCCTGGATGTGGAATACAGAGTCGAAGGAGATTATTTTGAAGCTTTAAGATTTAATGACTGCCCTATTGGGTTTCAGGGGCCTGTAACCCCTTTCTCTCAGCCAATTCCTCTCTTTTGGAATGGGAATGTTTACCCAATGCCTGTCCCTCACTGTATCTTGGAAGTAAATAACTTGTTTTGATTTTACAGGCTCATGGGTGGAAGGAGATGAGTCTCAGATGAGACTTAGGACTTTGGTCTTGCTGGAACGAGTTAAGACTTTGGGGGACTTTTGGGAAGGGATGACTGTATTTTACAATGTGAAAAGAACACGAGATTTGGTGGAATTATATGGTTTGGGTATTTGTTCCCTCCAAATCTCATGTTGAAATGTGGCCTCCAATGTTAGAGATGGGACCTGATGGGAGGTGTTTCAGGCATGCAGGCAGACCCCTCATGAATGGGTTGGTGCCACCCCCACAAATGAGTGAGTGCTCCCTCTGAGTTCACAAGAAATCTAGTTGTTCAAAAGAGTGTGGCACTTCCCTCCTTTTTCTCTTGCTCCTGCTCTCACCATGTGACAACAACCACTCTCCCTTTGCCTTTCACTATGACTGCAAGCTTCCTGAGGCCCTCACCAGAGGCAGATGCTGGTACCATGCTTGTACATCCTGCAGAACACTGAGCCAATTAGACCTCTTTTCTTCATAAATTACTCAGTCTCAGACATTCCTTTAGAGTAACGCAAAACCAGACTAACAAATTCTCTATGGCAAAATAGTTCATATATAGTTCATGTATTTTACAGCAATAATTTGCTACTACCCTTTGCTTATTCCCAAACTCACTATCCCTTGAAGGTATTAAAATGAATTATTGGCCAGGCGCAGTGGCTCACACCTGTAATCTCAGCATTTTGGGAGTCAGAGGCTGGTGGATCACTTGAGGTCAGGAATTTGAGACCGGCCTGGCCAACATGGTGAAACCCCGTCTCTACTAAAAATACAAAAAATTAGCCAGCCGTGGTGATGGGCGCCGGTAGTCCCAGCTACTCAGGAGGCTGAGGCAGGAGAATCACATGAGCCCGGGAAGCGGAGGTTGTAGTGATCCGAGATCACACCACTGCATTCCAGCCTGGGTGATAGAGCGAGACTCCATCTCATAAAATAAAATAAAATAAAATAAAATAAAATAAAATAAAATAAAATAAAACGAATTATTTACACTTGGGGGAAAATTCTTTTGTGAAATTTTTTTTAAATCTTGTATTTAAATTCAGGTGCAATACAGATCAGATTATGAACATCCAAATATTCTAAAACTACAGGTAAAAAAAGTTATTTATGCATGCTGCAACACATACAGCCATAAAAACACTGAGAAGTGCTCACTTTGGCAGCACATATACTAAAACTGGAAGGACCCAAAGAAGATCACCATAGTTCCAGGGCAAATGCAAACTGGTGAAATGTTCCAGTTTCTTTTTTATTATTGCGGACACACTGGGCAGCTCTTCCAACATGTAATCCCAGCTACTTAGGAGGCTGAGGCAGGAGAATCACTTGATACCCAGAGTTAAGACCAACCCGGGCAACAAACCTTATTTCATTATTTTTAAAAATGGTGAAAGTGTTTTGGGAGGCAAAATATAATTTCTGTAGTAAATTCATTTATTTAAATCCAAGAAATTTCCACCAATTTAATTGTTTAAGAATAGAATTTGTGGCCAGGGGCAATGGTTCACACCTGAAGTCTCAGCACTTTGGGAGGCCAAGGCAAGCGGATGGCTTGAGCTCAGAAGTTAAGAGACCAGCCTGAGCAACATGGCAAAAGCCCAACTACAAAAATACAAAAATTAGCCGGGCGTGGTGGTGCGCACCTGTAGTCTCAGTTACTCAGAGGCTGAGGTGGGAGGATTGCTTAAGCCCAGAAGACAAAGACTGCAATGAGCTGAGATCATGCCACCACACTCCAGCCTGGGCAACAGTGAGGCTCTGTCTCAAAAAAAAAAAAAAGGAATTTGTAAATCATGTGTATTTATGAACTATATACTATTTATAACTATTATAGTTTCTAATTTACATCACTTTCAATGAAACATTTTTTAATTTTACATTCATTCTAATTATTTATTTATATTTATTTATACGTATTATTATTCAGAATGTAAAAGCTTCAGTGTCTCACTTAAAGACAGGAATGCAACACTCAAGAATAAATTGAGCGCCAGACACAGTGGCTCACGGCCGTAATCCCAACACTCTGGGAGGCTGAGGTGGGCAGATCACTTGAGGCCAGGAGTTGGTGACCAGCCTAGTCAATATGGTAAAACTCGTCTCTACTAAAAATACAAAATCTTAGCTGGGCGTGGTGGTGCACGCCTGTAATCTCATTTACTCAGGTGGCTGAGGCAGGAGAATCGCTTGAACCTGGGGGCGGAGGTGGCAGTGCACCAAGGTTGTGCCACTGCATTCCAGCCTGGGCGACAGAGCAAGACTCCACCTCAAAAAGAAAAAAAAAAAAGAATGAATTGAGGAAGATGACACAAAAAATAAAAATACTGCAGCCAACACAAATGTCTGTGAGGATGCCACAAACTGATTCAGCCCCTGCGGGTACAGGCCAAGAACTTTTTATTTCAAATTTTCAAATTATTGTGATGCCACTAATGATGTATAGAAGGTAAAATGAACAGCAAATTCAGAGGAAAACATAGGTATGCCCAGAATCTAATCCAATATATATACACATATATTCAAAATATTTTTGCATTGCTTTACTCACTGACTAAAAACCATACAATAACACATAAATTGAAAGAAGACTGTCCTTCATTTGGAACTTGACCAAAAGGTGTTCATCATGCTGGAAAAATCACATTATAGAGCAATACTAATAAAGATATTTGAGTCACCAATTACAACACTCGCATATTAGTCTAATTTACAGCTGCTGCATTCATGATTATTCTACATGTAGATGTTAGTAGCATCTGACTACTTTATTCTGCCTTGTAGTAGAGGAGTGCGTGCACCTTCACAAACTGAAATAAACAATATATTTAATGTAATTACTATAATTAATAGTTTAATAAATTTCCTTTATGTTAGAATACTGTATTAATTTTTAAATGTATAATCTATATTTATATATACATAAAATATACACACACATATGTGTAGGTAATACTGTCTACTAGTTTTTTTCTTTTTTTTGAGACAGAGTCTAGCTCTTTTGCCCACACTGGAGTGCAATGGTGGTGGTCTCTGCTCACTGCAACCTCCACCTCCTGGGTTCAGGTGATTCTCCTGCCTCAGCCTCCCAAGTAGCTGGGATTACAGGCACCCGCCACCCCATCCAGCTAGTTTTTGTATTCTTCATAGAGACGGGGTTTTGCCATGTTGGCCAGGATAGTCTCGAGCTCCTGGCCTCAAGTGATCTGCCTGCCTCAGCCTCCAAAAGTGCTGGGATTACAGGTGTGAGTCACCATGCCCAGCCTGCTTTTTTCTTTGAGACAGGGTCTCACTCTGTTACCCAGGCTGAAGTTCAGTGGTGCGATTATATCACACTGCCATCTCAAACTCCCAGGCTCAAGCAATCCTCCCATTTTAGCCTCCAAAATAGCTGGAACTAGAGGCAGCACCACCACGCCCAGCTAACTTTTTTTTATTCTTAGGAGAGAGGAGGTTTTGCTGTGTTGTCCAGACTGGTCTTAAACTACTGAGCTCAAACAATCCTCCCACCTCAGCCTCCCAAAAGTGTTACATTACAGGTATAAATCACTGAGCCTAGCCTTTTCTTTTTTTTTGAAGTTCTTGCTGTATCGCCCAGTGCAGTGGCATGATCATAGTTCACCACAGCCTCAAACTCCTGAGTTCAAGCGATCCTCTCACCTCAGCCTCCTGAGTAGGTGGGACTAGATTCACGTGCCATCACTTCTGGTAATTTTTTTTTAAGAGGTGAAATAAATAGATGAAACTTGATTCTAGAGCACTGCATAAGAGTTCAGAAATATCTTCCCTACAGAATTTTATTATATTATAGCACAAAAAGAAACGTTTATTTTTGGCCAGATGCAGTGGCTCATGCCTGTAATCCCACCACTTTGGGAGGCTGAGGCAGGCAGATCACCTGAGGTCAGGAATTCAAGACCAGTCTGGCCAACATGGTGAAACCCTGTCTCTACTAAAAATACAAAAATAAGCCAGGAGTGGTAGTGTGCGCCTGTAGTCCCAGCTACTCGGGAAGCTGAGGCTCGAGAATCGCTTGAACCCAGGAGGTGGAGGTTGCAGTGAGCTGAGATCGCACCACTGCACTCCAGCCTGGGCAACAGAGCGAGACTCTGTCTCAAAAAAAAAAAAAATGGAAAAATTTTAAAAAGCTTATTATTTTAAGTCATAGCAGTATATGTGAAATTACCTTTAAATTTTTTAACTGCACAAAACTGACAGGAAAAATGAACTCCAAACTAAGAGACTTACGAATTAATTATCTTTCAGTTCTGCCAGTGGTTACCTATCTGATCTTTTTTTTTTTTTGAACCCGGCCAAACCTTCAAGTTTTTTAAGCCCTCTAAACCAGTTTCCTCAAGTTCTTGTATGGAACTGGAATTAAATTAACTCTAGGATAATGTCCGATTCTAACATTCTAGGTTTCTACCTATCTAGTATTCATGAAACTTGCACACATTCACAACTCAGGAGGACAATTATTCAGACCAGCAGTTCTCTCTATGTATGACCAATGGACCCTTTCAGAGGGTATAAAAGGTCACAACTATTTTCATAATAATACTGAGACATTTGTCTTTTTCACTGTGGTTACGTTTACACCAAGGATGTAGAAGCAATGATGGGTAAAACTTCTAGAGCTTTAGCTAGTATCAAGGCAGTGGCACCAAAACATACCAGTAGTCACTGTACTTAAAGTTATAGCCTTCAAGTGAAAAGCACAAAAGTAGACCTTATATCTGCCCCAGTGGCTATAAAAGCCTTCCAATAATTAAAGAAGTTTATACTAAGAACATAATTGTTGGCCAGGCATGGTGGCTCAAGCCTGTACTCCCAGCACTTGGGGAGGCCGAGGGGGCCGGATCACGAGGTCAGGAGATCGAGACCATTCTGGCTAACACGGTGAAACCCCATCTCTATCAAAAATACAAAAGATTAGCTGGGCGTGGTGGTGGGCCCCTGTGGTCCCAGCTACTCGGGAAGCTGAGGTAGGAGAATAGTGTGAACTCGGGAGGCGGAGCTTGCAGTAAGCCGAGATCGCGCCACTGCACTCCAGCCTGGGCGACAGGGCGAGACTCCGTCTCAAAAAAAAAAAAAAAAAAAAGAATGTAATTGTTTAATATCATCTAAATTTGAAAGATCTGCTAATTTTTGTATTTTTAGTAGAGACGGGGTTTTACCATGTTGGCCAGGCTGGTCTTGAACTCATGGCCTCAAGTGATCTGCCTGCCTCAGCCTCTGAAAGTGCCTGGCCTGGATCAAATCATTTTAAAATTTCTAATACAGTGAATATTAATAGATATAATCCACATAAACAAAATCTTTATGCGGTCTTCTGTAATTTTTAAATGTGTAAAAAAATCCTGAGATCTCAGATCTCAGATCTCAGGATTTTTTTACACATTTAAAAATTACACTGATCAAACAAAACCTTACAAAGCCTCTTGCTAGGCAGTTCATACACTCTAGTAATTCACAATCTAGTTAGAGTAGACAAGAATGAAGGAAGATACACATACATCACATAACTTTTGATGTACATTATAATACCAGTATAATCCCAAACAGTAAATTTGTGGTGGCTACTTTCAAAGATTTAATTCAAGCAGGTACTGAAAGATGGGTAAGAATGACTAAAGGAAAGTGCACTCCAGACAAAGGGTTTGTTTGAACAAGACTAAGGAGAAAGGAGAATGGAGACATGTTTGGGGAAGAGGCCAACAGGGCTAGAGCGAAGGAGAATGGCAGAGTGTGATGAGTGCTATAGTGAAAAAGTGGGCCAAGATTAGGTCATGAAGGATTTTGAATCACACAATAAGAGTTTAGAGACCAGCCATGGTGGCCCACATCCATAATCCCAGCACTTTGGGAAGCTGAGGTGGAGGATCACTTGAGCCCAGGAGTTCGAGGCTGCCATGATCTATAATAGTGCAAATGCAGTCCAGCCTGGATGAGAGTGAGACTCTCTCTCTAAAAAACAAAAAAAGAAATAGCTGAAGAGGCTGGAAAAGAATAATGCTCTAAATGAGGCCACTGGATCTATTAATTAGGTTACAAAGTAGTCACTGTTGAGCGTTTACAGACAGAGCACAAATCACAATGAGTCTGGGATCAAGACCTCATTAACAATATATTAACTACAGGAAACAAATATTTTACCCAGGGTTACACAAAAATGTTTTTCCAAAGAGTAGTTTGTCTTTCAACTATAAATTTTTAAGTTATCGCTCTAAAATTTTTTATTTTCAGATAATTTATTTCAGAATCATAAAACACTGATTCTAGCACTTAAGTAGAACTCTAGCATTTACCTAATGAATTATATAACAAAATAATATACTATGGTGTTACATACTGAACCTCAACCTACTGCCTAAAAGAATATTATTCTTACTGTAGATAAGCCTACCAAAGTACATTTTAGTGCAAATCCAACAAGTGACATTTATTCAAAGAAAAAAACTATTATTCAATCCTTTTTTGTTAGTAATATGAAGCACGATGTAAGATCAAATTTCATTTTGGCATGTTTATATCAAATATGTATTTAGCTAGAACTATGTTTATGCAAAAGTAATATGTGAAAAATCTATATTTTATTAATATAATCAAGAAAAACAATCATTTGTTTTATACAAAGATTCTTCTCTTTACAAAAGAAATTATCACTGGGATCCTTTAAATACGAAGCTTTCCCAGAATAATAAAAAAAATTATGCCAGGCATGGTGGCTCACACCTGTAATCCCAGCACTTTGGGAGGCCAAGAGGGGAGGATCATGAGGTTAGGAGTTCAAGACCAGCCTGGCCAACATGGTGAAATCCCGTCTCTACTAAAAAAATACAAAAATTAGCCAGGTGTGGCAGGTGCCTGTAATCCCAGCTGCTCAGGAGGCTGAGGCAGGAGAATCGCTTGATCTCGGAGGGTCGAGGTTGCAGTGAGCCAAGATCACGCCACTGCACTCCAGCCTGGGCAACAGAGTAAAACCCCATCTCAAAAAAAAAAAAAATTACAGGTCAGATGCAGTGGCTCATGCCTATAATCCCAGCATTTTGGGAGGCCAAGGCAGGAGGATCACTTGAGGCCAGGAGTTCAAGACCAGCCTGGACAACACAGTAAGATCTCCATCTCTACAAAAAAAAAAAAAAAAAAAATTTAAATTACAATTCAATTCATTATTTAATTTACACAAAACTTTACGGGAATACATTTGCTTAAAGCACATACATCAAGTATGTAATTATAACAGGTATATAACTAAAACAGGTGGTTGTTAAGAGATTTAAAAGACAAGAGCTGTAGACAACGGCTTAGATTTGGGTCTAGGAGTTCTCCCCTCTCTCATCCACTCAGGGAAGGCTGGAGAGCCCTGTGTAGAGCAGAAATCTGAGGGTGAGTCTGGCTCAGGAGGAAAGTGGGTATTACAGAAGAACTGTCTTCCCTGGACTTGAAAGTAGGCCATAGATGCACGATTGTCACCATTTTATTATTCTTTGTGTAGGGAGATAAAAACAGAACAGATTAACCCTTAAGGGATTTTCAAAGCTCTGAGTGTTTAAAAGAGCACACAGAAAAAGCGAGCTTAGAATTCTAAATGGAGCAGAGACTCTGGAGCCAGACCATCTGAAAGCATCTTTTGACTCTACTCCTTACTACTTCTATCACCTTCTCAAATCACTTAGACCTCAGCTCTCTCAGCTATAAAATGGGATAATAAGAATAGTCACCTCATAGGGTCAATGTGAGAATTAAATGAGAAAATAACTGCAAAAGACTCAAACAGACGGCCCTCAAGAACTGTTATAATCATGGCCAAGCGAGACTCCATCTCAAAAAGAAAAGAACTGTTATAATTATACTATGCTAGGATGATTTTAGATCACTCATTCAGTCCATCATTACAATATACTGCCACCCCAACCCATCTGACATAAACCTTTCACTGTTCAATCATGCTGACCTACTCTGTTGTCCACATGTTCTGAAAATACTAATCTATATCAGTGTCATATACTAAACAGCAGAAACCTAGAAAACAGGACCAAAGTCCATGATATTCTGGGCCAGTTCCAGAAACACATCTTTAATAAATAATAGCTCTCTGTATACAGTTGCACATCTGGCAAAAAGGGGGAAAAAAATGTGTGTGTGTGTGTATGTGTGCGTGTGTGTGTGTGTGTGTTTGTGTGTGTGTTTTAACAGCCCATTTTCCTAACATACTAGCATCACTGTACGCAGCCACCAGGCTATCTCCATTTTTACTAATGACTTACTAAATCACCAAATTGGTTTATAAATTCCTAACTTATCCTCACTTTCCTTCAAAAAAAAAAAAAAGGCTTATTAGTAGAATGCATCCCCATAAAATATAACATTAAATTCTGATTGAAATAAGTACTTTCTGGTTGCTAAAACATCTGTCGTGACAGCTGGTCATATGGTCAAACTCATTCAATTTCCATCCTTCTTTTCCCTCCTCCCATACATGAAAGAAAATCTTTCTTTAACATAAACCTCTTCAATTAGCTATTTGAATACATGACGACTAGTTTTTCACTTTACATTCATCTGTTTTCTCCATCATCTCAGTGGCCAATACAAGCCACGGTTTTGTTTGAAATATCAAGCACAAGAATAATAAATACATGAAGTATTTTCTTCGTTCTTCTCATCTTAAAGCTCAACCATGATGAACAAGAGCAGAGAAACTAATACATTCCTCTTCAAAACACACACAGGTTCTTTGTTCTTCCCCCAGATACTAAGACCAAAAGGATAACAGACAGCAAATCATGCCCACAAACCAAAACACAGCTGGTTCATCTAATTTTAGAAAAAAAATAACAAGGAAGAAGAGAAAAGTTCTCTCTGGAATAACTCAATCCTCAAATCAAGGAAATTCAAAGAATACAACATGGAAAAACTAAGAGCCTCAAATATCTCCTGCGGGATACTAATTCCATCAATGTCAAATCCAAATAAACAATATGTTTTTAGAAGATCCCACAAAAGTCTGAAATCACTCCTTTAAAAAAAAAAAAAACGGGCCCACTTACAGAGAAAATATCTAAATGGTTGGTTTCCAACCACAGCTGTACAGGTGTTATTCAGTTGATTCCAAACCTGTTTCTCATTTTCACCATACGCTTTAAAAAAGACAAGCTGGGAAACATATTTGTTTGTTTGTTTAACTCAGTTATAACATTTATATCCAGAAATACACTTGATTTGTATGCTAAATTCTCACAGCCAGATGTTTATTAATTTGCTCAACCCTGCACAATACGGCTCTTCCTTTTCTGGAGGTCATGAACAAGGCCTTCTCTAGCTGCTTCTTAATCTGAGTAAGATCTTGTACTTCTTTTTAACTGGAACCCTCAAGAGAAGAAAGAAAATATAAGTCATAATCTAATTGTTTTGGGGGGAGTATTACTTATATCCCTAGAATCGTTCATACCATCTCTTTAAGATGAGAAATCATTTTCTTTAGTAACCCCTAAGGAATCTATCCAAAATAAAGAGCACAAACTTTTCACCAGAACTAAGATTAACTAGGTAAAATTGGTGTTAGCAAAATATCAGCTACTGCATGATAACAGCAAATTGCAACAGATTTATACAGAAATTTAATGTGTCCTCAAAAGGACTTCGGAAGGATGAACAACTATTTCCCAATAGTCTTGTTTCTATTAACTATTACCATGTCAACACTATGTTCTAGTGTTCTTGTTGTCAAAAAAAATCCAGGTGAATACGAAGTATAAATTCCAGAAAAGCAAAAGACTTATTGCCAAAATATTTTTAATTTAGCCACTAAAGATTTTTAATGAATGACACATGTATTCCATTAAACCCAGACTGCCTAGTGAAGAAAATTTCAGAAAACCTCAGCAAAGTACAACAATATATTAACAAAAGTGCTTTGTGTTAACAGACCTAGATTATGTTTCTTGTTGGGTTATATGGATCATCAAAAGTTCCTAAAATAATTGTTCGGTTAAATGAGAAAGTGATTAAACTATTTCTCAAAGTATGTATAAAACAATTAGTCCCAAGCATTTTGCAGATGTATCACAATGCTACAAGTTTTTTTACATGTACCAAGGAAATGCTACAAATCCCGAAAGGTTCTAAATAATGTCCTAGTTAATCTCCATTTGCTCCCTTACATCCTCAATTCCTTCTCTGCTCTTGCACTGGAAGAATGAGCCTTAAAAAAATAATAATAATTTGGGCTCCCCAGCTGGGTTCTAGTAAAGTAAGTCACTGGTGGAGACTCGGAGGAAGAGGGAGGAGAGATCAGGGAACCTCCCTTCATGCCCCTCCTGCTTCAAAACCGCAGCTCCCTCTAGCCCTCCTCCACAATGCCAGCTTTCTGCTCTGGTAATTTCTGGAGAACTAAGAGTTTCTTACTGTTTCTAATCCCTGAGCACTTTACCACACTTGTTCGTTCTCTAACCTCTGCAAATAGCCTCTTCATGTGAACCATCGGGGTAAAATCTCTTTCCTTTTGGGACTTTGCCTGATAAGACTAACAATACCAAGTCTGATTATTCAACAGTACACTATCTAAAGAAATCTAAGTTTTTAACAGTTTTTACAATCTATAGAAACGGCCAGGCACTGTGGCTCACTCCTGTAATCCCAGCACTTTGGGAGAGTGAGGCGGGTGGATCAGCTGAGGTCAGGAGATCGAGACCAGCCTGGCCAACATGGTGAAACCCCGTCTCCGTTAAAACTACAAAAATTAGCGGGGCATGGTGGCACATGCCTGTAATTCCAGCTACTCAGGAGGCTGAGGCAGAAGAATCACTTGAACCTGGGAGGGGGAGACTGCAGTGAGCTGAGATCATGCCACTGCACTCCAGCCTGGGCAACAGGGCGAGACTCCGTCTCAAAAAAAAAATTTAAAAAAAGATCTATACAAACATGTATTTATACATTTTTACTATATGTATAATTGTTAAAAATTAACAATTTTTAACTAATATTAACTAATCACCTCCAAATGAAGCTAGTTAAAAAGCTCAGGCCAGTGGCTCACACCTGTAATCCCAACACTTTGGGAGGCTGAGGCGGGCGGATCATGAGATCAGGAGATCGAGATCATCCTGGCTAACACAGTGAAACCCTGTTTCTATTAAAAATAAGAAAAATTAGCTGGGCATGGTGGCAGGCGCCTGTAGCCCGCTACTCCGGAGGCTGGGGCAGGAGAATAGCGTGAACCCAGGAAGCGGAGCTTGCAGACAGCCAAGATCACGCCACTGCACTTCAGTCTGGGCGACAGAGCAAGACTCCATCTCAAAAAAAAAAAAAAAAAAAAAGGCTGAAACAGTCATTACAATTTAATTTAGGTGCGAAATTTAACACTGCGTTGTCTTCTCCATACAAATGCTATAAGCCCCAAATAAGCTTAAAAAAAAAAAAAAAAAAGTCAATGGGCTGGACGTGGTGGCTCACACCTGTAATCCCAGCACTTTGGGAGGCCGAGACAGGGGAATCACAAGGTCAGGAGATCGAGACCATCCTGGCTAACATGGTGAAACCCCATCTCTACTAAAAATACAAAAAAAAATTAGCCGGGGGTAGTGGCGGGTGCCTGTAGTCCCAGATACTCGGGAGGCTGAGGCAGGAGAATGGCGTGAACCCGGGAGTCGGAGCTTGCAGTGAGCCGAGATTGCACCACCGCACTCCAGCCTGGGCGACTGAGCAAGACTCCGTCTCAAAAAAAAAAAGTCAATGAAGAGATTCTGGTAACATATTTCACTTCCCTCTACCACACACTGCCTGGTTAACCCAAACAAATTGTCGTTATTCTTGTTGAAGCCCTTCCTAACCATAAGATACAGAAAAAGTTTAAGCCAGTAGTTCTCTAATTCCAGTTTGCACATAAATCAAAAGGGAAGCTTGCAAACTTAGTGAAACCCCGTGTCTACTAAAAATATAAAAATTGGCTGGGCATGGTGGCATGCGCCTGCAGTCCCAGCTACTCGGGAGGCTGAGGCAGGAGAATTATTTGAACCCAGGAGGCGGAGGGTGTGGTGAGCCAAGATCGTGCCACTGCACTCCAGCCTGGGCAACAGAACGAGATTCCATCTCCAAAAAAAAAAAAAGCCAACTTCAAGATTCCAACCAAATCACTAATATATTGCTTTTCTTGCTTTTGTTTGAAAATTCCACATTAAATATGGCAAAAAAAAAAAAAGTAACAATAATAATGAATGTACAATATGTGCTAGCCAGTGTGATCTGTGTTTTACATGTATTATTATCTAATTCAATCCTCACAAGAACCACACCAGGTAGGTAATATTGTTACTTCCATTTTATAGATGAGAAAACTGAAGCCCAGATAAATAAAATAATTTGACCAAGTTAATAAGTGACAGGATTGCCTCAGGTCTGCCTATCCTCTTACCCAGGAGCTGGACAAGAAAGCATTGTGCTTAAATGCAACTCTGGAGCCCCAGGGCTGTCAGAGAGAGGATTAAGCCTGACAACCAAGTAGTCAGGCAAGCAATACTCTCCCATCTCCTCCCAACCCCAATTCCCACCGCTCACCCAACAAGAGACTCCCCACACCTATCACTCCCACCTTCGTGATGTGTCACACATCCTAGTAGAACATCAGAAGTCTGTCTCTATATGTGTGTGTGTATACATATATATACACACACACATATGTATACACATATATACATATATATGTATACACACACACACATAAGTACCCTTCCACATTAGTATCTACTACATGCTTAGACCTAACAGAGACCCAAATTCCAGCACCACCAAATAAGCCTGAGGAAATTTAACAGCTCTGCCCCTCAGTTTTCTAATCTGTAAAATGAAGGTCATAACACCAACACCACTGAGGTGACAGTGATTGAGCTAATGTATACAAAAGTACTCACTTGGCATAGTATCTGACATGGTAGTAAAAGCTCAATAAAAAATAGCTGCTATCGGTCAGGCACGGTGGCTCACGCCTGTAATCCCAGCAGTTTGGGAGGCCAAGATGGGCAGATCACCTCAAGTTCGAGACCAGCCTGGCCAACATGGTGAAACCCCATCCCTACTAAAAATACAAAAATTAGCCGGGGATGGTCACGAGCACCTGTAATCCCAGCTACTTGGGAGGCTGAGGCAGGAGAATCTCTTGAACCCAGGAGACGGAGGTTGCAGTGAGCCAAGATCGTACCACTGCACTTCAGCCTGGGTGATAGAGCAAGTCTCTGTCTCAAAAAAAGAAAAAACAATAGCTGCTATTAAAATTATACTTTGCTAATCTCTTCTCTTACAACACCAACATATCAATCCTACTCCCATTTATTTTTTGCTTGCATGTTGTTGGTTTTTTTGAGACAGAATCTGGCTGCGTTGCCTAGGCTGGCCTGGAACACCTGGGCTCAAGCATTCCTCCCGCCTTAGCCTCCTGAGTAGCTGGGACTACAGGTATGCATCACCGTGTCCAACTCTAGTTCCCACTTATTTTACCTCACTTTTCTTTGCTGAAAGTGTGACAAATGATGAAACATACTTACATTTATCAAAGCAGGTTGGTAACAGTGCCATAACCCAACAGTCTGGGAGTCTTTGACAGACGGGTTAGGAGTAGAATATTCCAGAGCAAATAAGTCATGCAGTAGCCCTCAAATTGCACCACTCTGACAACTGTCTATTTCCCAACTTCAGGGTCAGCCCTGTTGATTACATCCTAGTATGAAGAGTCTATAATTAACTTAACTCAAAACAACAATAAAATGTCAGTACAGGGGCTTGGTCTTAATTTAATCACTGTATCCCTAGCACTTAGAATAGTGCCTGGTCCGTGGTAGACACTCAAGTATGTTTTATATAAATGAAGACATAAAGGAACCAACACAGACACACACACAGTTCTTTAGTGAGTTTTACAAAGACAGTTGTAACTATCAGATCACTACCAATGCACAAAGTAACAAAAGTTATTTTCAAAATTCCCCCAGAATATTTTTCTCCTTCGTTTTAACTAATTGTTGGTTTTCTTTAAAAATTCTCCAACTAGAACAGCTAATTACCAATTTCAGTCTAGTAATCTATTAAAAATGTTAAAGTAGTTCCATCATGATGCATCATGCTCATCTTCTACCTTCCATTAAAAAAAAAAAAAAAACCTGTAACAATTTAACAATCACCATTTTAGTGACCCTAAGTTTTCAGAACTTCCTGAACCACCTGACTTGAAGCCATAAGGTGAGGTTAAATACATAAGCAATAGGGGGAAAGGGGTGGACTTACTACTTTGGGACTACACAGAGAAAGGTTCCATTCTCAATGATGCTTCTAAGTAGCCACACTGACCTTGAACAAGTTACTTAATTTTAAGTAATGTATTTATTTATTTAGAGACAGGATCTTGCTCTGTCACCTAGACTGGAGTGCAGTGGTGCAATCACGGCTCACTACAGCCTTGACCTATCAGGCTCAGGAGACCCTCCCACCTCAGCCTCCTACATAGCTAGGACTATAGGCGTGCACCACCACACCCAGTTAATTTTTGTACAATATTTTTTTTTGAAAGGGTTTCACCTCCAGGCTGTTCTCAAACTCCTGGGCTAAAGTGATCCTCCCACCTCAGCCTCCCAAAGTGCTGGGATTACCAGCGTGAGCCACCACAAGCAGTCAGTATTTTTAATTTTTTGAGTTTCCATTTCCTCACCTATAGAAAAGGAATAAATTTACTAAATCTACTTCATTGAGTTGTTTTAAGGACCAGATGCATATACAATTATATTAAAGCAATAAAATGCCATATGAATATAAGTTAATAGCTTTTGACATGTATGTCTTTGGATTTTAAATGGATGATTTCTATTTATTTTTTCCTATCTCTGCAACTCTTCCCATTTCCTGAATCCAAAGATATGCCAGGACAGGGAGGAATCAGTTCACACTTGACATATCTAAAACACAGTGGGCCCTCAGTAAATATCTGTTGAAAAAGATGTTCATCCACATATATTAGAAATAAAAAAATTCTGCCACACAAAATATATTACTTTGTAAAGGTTAGTCAGCGGCTTACTTTCTTTTTTTTTTTTTTTTTTTTTTTTTTTTTTTTGACGGAGTCTCACTCAATCGCCCAGGCTGGATTGCAGTGGCACAGTCTCAGCACGCTGCAACTTCCACCTGCCGGGTTCAAGTGATTCTTGTGCCTTAGCCTCCCGAGTAGCTGGGATTACAGGCACCCACCACCATACCCAGCTAATTTTTGTATTTTTAGTAGAGATGGGGTTTCACCATGTTTCCCAGGCTGCTCTCAACTCCTGACCTCAGGTGATCTGCCCACCTTGCCCTCTCAAAACGCTGGGATTACAGGTGTGAGCCACCGTGCCCCAGCCAGGTTATTTTCAAATAAAATAACAAATGACCTAACATACTCAAAAGATGACTGTGTTTTTGTAGGAGTTTCCTTTGTGCACATTACTCAGCTTGATATTTACCCCATGTGAATATACACTGAAGGAATGTGCTTCGGTGTTTTGGTTTCACTTGAGACATGCCTTCTGTATAAAATATTATTTCCTCTCTCTTTAGCACCAGCAAGATTTCTAAAGATGCCAGATTTCTTCTTTAGGTTTCACTTTCTATGCTTCAGTACTCACAGAGAAAACTTTTGGTGGACTTATGGTCATTTCTCAAACCATTATGTCATTCGTACATTAATCAATAAGAAAAATAAGCTAATTTTTGAAAACAGTAACTAGAAAGACACTGCAAAATATTTACAGATTCCAGTCCACTCAAATTTGTCAAATAAATCAGAACCATTTTAAATGCAAAAGATCCTGGTTCCTCTGAACATTATATAATGCCAGCAAGGCATGGTAGCTCATGCCTGTAATCCCAGTACTCTGGGAGTCCGAGACAGCACATCATCTGAGCTGAGGAGTTCAAGACCAGCCTGGGCAACATGGCAAATCCCCTCTCTACCAGAAATACAAAAAAGGTAGCCAGGTATGGTGACATATACCTGTGCTCCCAGCTACTCGGGAGACTGAGGTGGGAGTGTCACTTGAGCCTGGGAGATGGAGGCTGCAGTAAGCCGAGATCATGCCACTGCACTCCAACCTGGATGACAGAATGAGACCCTGTCTCCAAAAAAAAAAAAAAATATATATATATATATATACACACACACACACACACACACACACACACACGCCATTTCCTGAATCCAAAGATACGCCAGGACAGGGAGGAATCATTTCACACTTGACATATCTAAAACACAGTGGGCCCTCAGTAAATATTTGTTGAAAAAGACGTTCATCCATCTTTTTGGTCTTTTAGGACAAGACCATTAGCCCAGAAAATTATTTTGTAGATCAAGCCCCTCAATCTGTGATCTCTCCAATTATGCTAGATGCCTAATAAATATATAGATTATATATACACACACATATATATAATGCCTCCAAAAGAGAACTTAAGCTTATTTAACTCTAGTTCTTGATGTGGATGCCACAGATCATCTATTACCAATTTATATTAGTAATATTACTAATTTATATCAGGTGGGGTTTCGTATTTATACTTGAATATGAATATCCTTGAGATAAAAAATTCCTAATAGTTCAAGGCAAATAATGAAAAAACCCGTAATGGTAGCCACCCAACTCAGCCTTCCTACCTTGCTTCTGCTCATTTACCCAACTACATCCTACTGCTGAAATGCATGATTCCTAGTTTGCTACAAAAAAAATGGACTTTACGTGCTCATTTTTGTCATTTATGTCTATTGCAGCTCAAGGGATATTCCACAGACCATAGAAAAGATTTGTCCTAATGGTTTCTAAGTGACAATTTAATCATAATCTAAAAACAAGTCCCCCTCTCAAGATTAGAGAATTAATTACATAATATTTAAAGGATAGCTACTGCATTTATGGGCAATAATCTATCTTTTTCATTAGGGGAAAATTTTACAGTTCTATCCTAACCAGGAACATTACAATCTAATTCTAGTTCTTATAAACCTATCAAAGTTAAACGTGCACAATACATATAATGTTCTAGAACTAGATGAAAAATGAGAAGGCAGCAGCATCACCGTTCAAGGCTGTCAACTTGAGAATGAAGACACAAAAAGAGGATTCTAAATTAGTTCCAGAACTACATTCATGGCCTATCACATCTACTCCTGGATGCTTTTGTCAAACCTTGAATTATATTCTTTGACATAATACCAGTTTTGCTGGTTTAAACAGTCCACCAAGTGAACTGAAACCAAGGCAAACTGTTCTGGTGGAAAAAACACGGGCTTCGTGGCCAAATGACTCAGGTGTGAATCCAGACTTTGCCCTTCTGGAGCAAGCATTTAATTCTTTGAGCCTAGACTTCCTCATCTGTGTAAGGACAAGACCATTAGCCTAGAAAATTATTTTGTAGATCAAGCCCCTCAATCTGTGATCTGTCCAATTATGGTAGATGCCTAATAAACGTGCAACAATCTGATAGTAGTAAAGGGCCGGTTCACAAATTACCATGAAATATCTCATTATGGGGATCATAACTAAACTCTATGAGACTGCAATCCCAGCACTTTGGGGGGCCAAGGCAGGAAAATCACTTGAGCTCAGGAGTTTGAGACCAACCTGGCCAACATGGTGAAACCCCATCTCTACTAATAATACAAAAATTGGCCAGGTGTCGTGATGGGCACCTGTAATCTCAGCTACTCAGGAGGCTGAGGCAGGAGAATCAGTTGAACCCAGGAGACTGAGGTTACAGAGACCCGAAATCGTGCCACTGCACAGCCTGGGTGACAGGGAAAGACTCTAACTGAGAGGAAAAAAAAAATGAATAAATAAACTCTGAGATGTATTTAAGTTATAACACTTTTAAATATTTTATTTTTAGATAAGATATTTTAATATATAAAAATGAAAACTACAGAGGTTAGTAAACTCTTCTTAAAAGTGATATTTTACATGTCAAAAATGGAGCTTCAACTATCAACAGAAAGTTAAAATGGGTTAGTTTTTTTCAAATGTTTGGATGTTTGTATCTATTCAAGCCTCACATGGTCAAAGTCTTTAAAATTTTCTAAAGAAAGCTACATTTTGGAACCCAGATACAGCCCGGTTGTCTAAACAATGGGCTACATGATACACCACAGACTCCAGGCAAAGTCACAACAGGATGAGAACAGAGCCTTCAGCCTCTCTCAGATTTCCTGGCCACTGTTATTTTAAAACTTGACCATGTAAACATAAACAGGGAAAAAAATCCATTTCAGATAATCCCTACTGGTTATGATTTACGATCTTTTGTTTTTAATACAATATTTAATTGCATTAATTTACGTTAAATATTGTAATTGTTCATTATATTTTTCTTGCTCATGTTTCTGGGCACTAACCGAGAATATACATGTATACCATACATAGTTTTATATATTTATACAGTTTTTAATCATGATCTTTCCTTAAATGTCATTCATACTTCTGTTACTGACATTTACAATGGTTTCTGAAAACAAAATTGTAACTTACAAAGATGAGAGAATGATAAACAGTATGTCACACACACAAAATACAAAAGTAGTGGGTAAATGTACATAAGACTAAAATGACTTCTGTTTACCAATGTGGATGCAATTCCTGAGTAACGTAAAATACTCAAAATGAGCTGTATATATAAAAGTCGGTGAGCTATTTTGAACAGCGGCATGGTTTCAAGCTCTGGCTACAGCCCACTTTGTAACATTTGCGGCGGTTTCTACAATTAAGGGCAAAAGGCACAAAGGTAATTTTTTCACTAAACATTCTCCAGTTTGAAAACCACAACTCAAGACATCTAGGAAATTCAGTTAATTTGTACAGAAATGCTGTTTTGCCGCCAACCTTTGTACCATGACCACTACCAGTCCAAGTTCAAGATTCACGTTTTATGGTGTGAAGATAAGTTTCAGCTAAACCTTAAGCGTGTTAATTTTTAGTCCAGGCGCGGGGGTTCACACCTGTAATCCCAGCACTTTGGGAGGCCGAGGCAAGTGGATCACTTGAGCTCAGGAGTTCGAGACCAGCCTGGCCAACATGGCGAAACCCCCTCCCTACTAAAAATACAAGAATTAGCTGAGCTGCGGCGTGAGCCTGCAGTCCCAGCCACTTGGGAGGCTGAGGCAGGGCAATCGCTTGAACTCGGGAGGTGGAGGTTGCAGTGAGCCGACAGAGCGAGACTCTGCCTCAAAAAAAAAAAGTTAATTTTTAAAACTCTCAAATTATGACTTTATTTAGACTGCCTCTATACCACCAGAGCATTAAAAAAAAAAAAAAAAGAGTCTTGTTTAGCCCATACAGTCTATTAAGTTAGGGCAGTGCTCCTCATTTCTCACTAATACTTGTAAATCAGGATTTAAGCATCCCTCCACCACATCACTTTATGCCAGATAAGATGTAATGAATTTTTGGCCAGGCGCAGTGGCTCACGCCTGTAATCCCAGCACTTTGGGAGGCTGAGGCGGGTGGATCATGAGGTCAGGATTTCAAGACCTGCCTGGCCAAGATGGTGAAACCTCGCCTCTACTAAAAATACAAAAAAAATTAGCCGGGCGTGGTGGTGGGCGCTTGTAATCCCAGTTACTCGGGAGGCCGTGGCAGAGAACTGCTTGAACCCGTGAGGTGGAGGTTGCAGTGAGCAGAGATCGCGCCACTGCACTCCAGCCTAGGCGACAGAGTGAGGCTCCGTCTCAAAAAAAAAAAAAAAAGATGTAATGAATTTTTTAAACTGTGCGGAAATACTTTTAAACATGGATGTTCTAGTAATAACCCCATCAAATTATGTTCTACTTCAAATCCCAGAGTTTGCGCATTTTAATCTTTTTCGGGAGTTTTTGGAAATTAACAAAAAAAGTTCTTGTTCAGTAGCATATCCGTAAATTGACATACTCAAGGTACTGGACCACCTAGAGACTAAGAATAAGGCTTTAGAAAGTCTCAATCTGGTCTCCTACATGATTAGACTATTAATGGTATCCTTTGATCTTCACATCTCAGAACAAATTACGCTCTCCCTGCGCTGAATTTTAAGCATGTTTACAAAAGAGAAAATAAAACTATCACGGAGTGTCCAAGTCCGAGTTAGGCACCTGAGTGCTCTGCTTCTACCTGGGAGCCAGGGAAGAAACACAAAGGGACCTTGGTGATGAGAACCCATGAAAGGAAACTGTCTCTCGGTGGAAACGAGAACCACCTCGGCCCCACCGCTGCCCAGGGCCCACCCATCACCTGCTTCTCCCACCCGCGTCCTCGGGCAGTGAACAGAAGCGTCGGCTCCGGAGCTGCTACAGGAGGCCCGGGAGCAAGGCCGGGCCGGGGACCGCGAGACCCCGGCGCCGACGCACCGCAGCGGGGGCTCCGGGACACTCACCGGTGCGGGCGCAAAGGCAGGTGCGCGGCGGCAGGGCTACCTGTGCGGGTGAAGCTGGAGGGCGCAGTGAGAAGTGATGAGGGCCAGTGAAGAGGGCGACGACGCGGACGGGCACCAGGACGGGGCGGCTACAGCAGCCGGGCTGCGGCTGGCTTCCTGCTCGGACAGATCCCGAGTCGGTCTCCGCCCGCCGGCCGGCGCCCCGCCGAGTCCCCGGCACTGCGGCGTGCACGTCACGGCTACGGAGCGCCCGAGGGGGCGGGGGCGCCGGGGCCGCGGCAGGCCGCCGGGCGCGCGCTCTGGGAGGGGGCGCGCTCCGGCAGAGGGCGCGCGACCCCCGGGGTCGCCCCGCCCGCGGCGCAGAGCCTCCGGGGCGGGGGAAGGCGCCCTGCGGCGCAGGGAGGGGCTGCCGCGGGACGAGCTTGGAGTTGTTGTTCTTCCCACGGCGAAACGGCCTCCTTTGCCGCGGTAGTTGTTTCCAGACCCGACGAAGCAGGTCCTCTCCGGCTGGATGCTGTGACTGTGCAGTCTGCCAACAGCTAGAATCAGTTCAAGCAGGGAGAAAGTTGTTCGGAGAGGGGGCGAGGAGTCCGGAGCTCCGCGCGGGGGACCTAGGAACTAGGGGGACCCAGGAACCAGGTGTCCGCGCTTGGGCGGCAGCGAGGCTGCGTGGCGGTTGCGGCAAGAACCACTGTTCACTCGGCTCCGGATCGGGCCGTCTGCCCTTCCTAAGGAGGAACCTTCCTGCACAACTAAGTTGCCATTCGGTCTTTGTAGGAGGGAGTTTGGGATGGGAATTTCGCACCTGTTTGCCTCTTCCCCCTCCCACCTTCGCCACCGCATTCACTTTTTAGAGCCCCTACCTTCTCAGTCGTTTAAATGTTACTGTTTTTTTAAGTGACATATCTGTTAGTCACCTTTTAAAATATGAAGTACCTATGCAAATTTGAATTATGTGGTGAAAAAACACCTTTACGATGAAAACAGCTTCTTTTAAGGCAAGGAAATGACAATTGACTATAATGCTAAATGTATCCGCTGAAAAAAGAGCCTACTTACACATGAGAATTACACGTTTTTCTCCAACATTTATATGTAGCGGCTTGGAAACGTCTGGAAATCTAGAAGATTCTGACAAGGAGACAAATTTCTGATACTTAAAGGCTCCGCGGCTCTCTGGGTGGAGAAATTTAAAAACTAAGTTCTGATAAGATGTTTTAGCATTCAACTAAAACAATAAAATATTTAAAATAAAATAGGGAAGTAAGAAAGAGGAAGAGAAACAAAGAACGGAAATAATTTACAGCAATCTCAGAAATTTAATTCCAAATTGCCAGAAGGTAAGTCTTAGGTATATAAAACTAAATTTCAAAACAAACTGAAAAAAAGAGGGAGAAGATGAAGATGGCTGCCTCAGTTCGCTGTTCTGACTCAATTTTGGATTTAATACTAAACTTCATTTGGCAAACCAATAGAAGTCAATACTTTTTTTTTTATTTTCTTAAATTTTTTGTGTTGTTGTTGGTAAACAGGGGCTTGCTATGTTGCCTAGGCTGGTCTTGAACCTTGGCCTCAAGTGATTCTCCCACCTTGGCCTCCCAAAGTGCTGGGATTACAAGTGTGAGCCACCACTCCTAGAGAAATCAATACATTTTAAAGATTTTTTGTAGCTAATGACTTCCGTGATTTTTTTTATCTCCTTTGCCCCACACTTCCAATCCATTACTGAGTGCCTTTGCTTCTGGCTCTATAATATCTCTCTAATGTATCAAATTCCTCTTTATAGCCACCACCATTATCTTGTTTCAGGCCACTATCATTTCAAGTATTGCATATTGCCTTAGTCACCTAACCAGTTTCCCAGGCCGCAGTTTTATCCCCTTCTAATCCAGTCTTTACAACGTCATCAGTTTGTCTTTTATGCACTCCACTATTTAAGTTTATGTAATGGCACTCTCTGACTCTTGATGTAAAGTCCAAACCACTTAAGATATGTTGTAAGATCCTTCTTGATTTAGCCACTAGTCACAACTGGCTGTTTTTGTTTGCCTAACATAATGGGGATTTCCTTTTTTTCCTCTTCTTTTTTTTTCTTTTCTATTTTTTTTTTTTTTTTTTTTTTTTTTTTTTTTTTTTTTTTTTTTTAGAAAGAGTCTCCCTCTGTCTCCCAGGGTGCAGTGCACAGGTGTGATCTTGGCTCGCTGCAACCTCTGCCTCTGGGGTTCAAGCGATTCTCCTGCCTCAGCCTCCCAAGTAACTGCGACTATAGGCGGGCACTACCACACCCGGCTAATTTTTATGTTTTTAGTAGTGACAGGTTTTTGCCATGTTGGCCAGGCTGGTCTCGAACTCCTGACCTCAAGTGATCTGCCTGCCTTGGCCTCCCAAAGTACTGGGATTACAGATGTGAACCACCACACCCCCCGATTTTCTTTTTGAGACAGGGCCTTGCTCTATCGCCCAGTCTGGGGTGCAGTGGTACAATCTAGTTCACTATAACCTCAACCTCTTGGGCTCAATGAATCTTCCCATCTCAGCCACCTGAATAGCTAGGACTATAGGCACATGCCACCATGCCAGGCAGTGTTTTTATTTTTTACTTTTTTATAGAGACAGGGGTGTTCTGGGTTGCCCAGGCTGATTTTGAACTCCTGGACCCAAGCGATCCTCCTGCCTTGGCCTCCCAAAGCACTGTGATTACAGGTGTGAGCCACTGTGCCTGACCATGTTTTTTTCTTCTAAGTGAATGTGAATGTGTTTTCATTGGTTATGAGGTCCCCAATTCATTGCGGTCCAAAACTCACACAGCTGTCTGTCTTAAACCAGGCTTCCTCACACAGTGTTACCTGCCTGTCTTTGGAATGACTCGCATCCAGTGTCCTAGCCCTGCTTACCTCTCCAGTCTCATTTCTACCCACTGCCTTTCTCTATTTCTTGTCCTTTATATTCAGGCCATTCTGAAAGTACTTATGTGTCCCAGAACAGACGGCTATGCTATTTATTACATTGGAGCATTGCCAAGCTAAATCCAATTAATCCTTCAGAACAAAGCCTATTTGTTCCCTCCAAGAAGTTTTCCCTAAACCCCCTTGGTACAAATCCTAGGTGCTTTTTGATGCTCTTTCCCATTTCTCACTTAACACCCATTGCACATACCTCTTCAAACACATATTTCACTATTGCTACTTAAGTTTACTTATAAGTATCCTCCAACTGGACTGTAAAACTCCTTGAGGTCATAGTGAGGGACTTAATCTTTGCATCCCTAATGCCAGGCAGAGTGGCTTTCACATGGTAGTCACTCATTAAGCAGTGCCTACCATAAGTATTACTATTGAATACATGGGACAGATGGATAACAACTGGCAAGAGAGTTGACACTTGTAAGAAACTGCATGCACTGGCAGGGCTCTGTCGCTTATGCCTGTAATCCCAGCACTTTGGGAGGCCAAGGTGGGCAGATCGCTTGAGCCCAGAGTTTGAGCATGGTGAAACCCCATCTCTACAAAAAAAAAAAAAAAAAAAAAAAAAATTAGCTGGGCTTGTATTCCTAGCTACTCAGGAGGCTGAGGTGGGAGGATCCTTTGAGCCTGGCTTGGGGGGTTGAGACTGCAGGGAACCATGATCACACCACTGTACTCCAGCCTGGGTAACAGAGACCCTGTCTCAAAAAAGAAAAATTGCACGTGCTGTCGTTAAGCATGATGGATATAACTCATCTTATTTGTCGCAAAAACTTACCTTAACAAGTTATTCCATATCTCTACAGTCATGCATCACATAATCATGGGGATACATTCCGAGAAATTCATCATTGGATGATTTTGTCTTTGTGTGAACATCATAGAATGGACTTACACAAACCTAGAGAGTATAACCTACTCTCTGGGCTATATGGTATAGCCTATTGCTCCTGGACTACAAACCTGTACTGCTTATTACTTTAGTGAATACTGTAGAAAACTGTAACACGATGGTAAGTATTTGTGTATCTAAACATAGAAAAAATACCATAAAAATATGATATTATAATCTTTGGGACCAGTGTATATGCAATCTGTTATTAATCGAATGTCACTGTGCAGCACGTGACTAAGTTTTTCAGCTTTGCTGTCACTCGTTAAATATTTGTAAGACCCTGGATCTTCTTGTGCCATCCCAGAAATTTCTAACTGAGACCCATGGATCCTTTATCACAGATAGGAACTCCACAAATCCCCCTGAAATCATGTGCAAAAATTTGTAGTTTCATTTCTCTTTTTTTGTGGGAGTAGATATCATAGGTATGTGAAGGGCTGTACACCCTCCCTGGCTGACATCTGCTTTAACAGCTTCAACTGCATCTATGTCACCAACTCTTTTTTATTATAGGCAAGCTTTACTATGTATGAACTTGATTTCACATGCAAAGTTAGAATTACAATTTCACTGAAAATTAACTCATTAAAATATATAAACATCACAGTATAGATATGTTATCCAAAACTCCAAAAGGTAATGAAACTGGTAACAGATATTGCTACTCATTTTTGCTCAGATACAACAGTATTAATGAAACTGGTTCCCAGACAAGTACGTACCACTTGCTCCTGTGCCTTAAGGAGGAGAGGATGTTATAACACAGGCATTATTGATGCAGTGATTCATGGATAATTGCTCCTTATTAACACTGCTAAAATTAGGTTCACATTTTTTACTTTGTGTGGGAGCTGATGACTCTTGTGGAGCTGATGACTCTTGTCCTTTTGTTTTTGAGGGATGTCTTTCAGTGCATTGACATCAAACCCACTCATTGCAAAATGCATCACAGATGGAAATGTAAGCCTCTTCGCAAAGCAAACCACTGGAAATTCATAGGTAGTATCCAACATTGGTGTATAACTGATCTCCAAGAATATGGCAGCATCGTTTCTTTGGAACATAATTTTCTTAATCTCACAAGAAGTGACAAGAAAACTCAAATGACAACAGTCAGTTAAATGATAGGACAGTTATTTCCCAGGTGTATGTCCCCAATTGTAATGTCTGCGTTGTTATCAAAGGGCCTTATTTTCATCCTAACAACCAATCATCAGAAACTGTTGAAACTATTCAATAAACCAACCATTGAAATTATTGCTGGATTGAGTCCAGAAGAATTCCAAAACAATAAAGAAAAGAGGAAGGACCTGCCTAAGAGCACAGAGGTCTTCATTGCCCCAGACTCCAAGACATAACACAGGGACCCGGAAATGGCCATATGTCACCGACTTTTAAGTGAGGCAAGCTGAACACCCACAGGTCTAATATTTTTCTTCCTCACTGCCCCAGATAATCCCCTTTCCACAGACCTATTATGACTCTGTATAGTATTACCAGACACTGGTTCCTGGGTTTTAAGTCACCCAGGACTCCTTCCCTTCCTCAACTGTAGTTTTGGAGTCACCAAATCCAGTTCATTCTATATCATAAGGCATTTCCAAGTTGATGCCTTAATTCTCATCATCCCTTAGTACAGACCATCACCTTATTTTATCCAAACTCTTGACATTGCCTCTGCTCCTTCTAGTTCAGTGTCTCTACCACTCCTAGAGAGTTACCCCTCTCCCCAAAATCTGATTATGTCACCACCTTTACCAAGTTTTGATGCCTTTGGCTAAGAATATTTGCGTGACTAAACTTTAGTTAGGCTTGTGAACCTTCTCCTAGGTCCATCTGTGCCCTTCCTTATGAAATCCAGTTTTATCAAGAACTTTGCCAAGTCATTTTAGCAAGAACCCCCCATCCTCAATATCTGATCCCCTCTCTTGAAAGAAAGAGAGAAAGAAAAGAGAGAGAGAAAGGAAAGAAAGAAAAAGAAAGAGAAAAGAGAAAGGAAAGAAAGGAAAGGAAGGGAGGGAGGGAGGGAAGGAGGGAGGGAGGGAAGGAAAGAAAAGAAAAGAGTCTTGCTCTGTTACCCCAGCTGGAGTGCAGTGGTGCCATCATGTCTCAGTGCCGCCTCAACCTTCTGGGCTCAAGTGCCCTCCTGCTTCACCCCCACCTTTCCCAGTCACTGGGACTACAGGCGCATGCCACCACACCTGGCTAATTTTACTTTTTGTAGACGTGAGGTCTCACTATGTTGCCCTGGCTGGTCTTGAACTCCTGGGCTCAAGTGATTCTCCTACATCAGCCTCCCAAAGTGCTGGGATTACAGGCGTCAGCCACTGTGCCCAGCCATGTGGTTTTATAATTACATTTTTATATCTGTTTTTCTCTTTAATAACTCTCCAAAATACTGAGCTTTTAAATTTAAAAAAGGCCGGGCGCAGTGGCTCACACCTGTAATCCCAGCACTTTGGGAGGCTGAGGCGGGTGGATCACCTGAGGTCGGGAATTCGAGACCAGCCTGCCCAGCATGGCGAAACCCCATCTCTACTAAAAATACAAAAAATTAGTCGGGCCTGGTGGTGGGTGCTTGTAATCCCAGCTACTTGGGAGGCTGAGGCAGGAGAATCGCTTGAACCCAGGAGGAGGAGGTTGCAGTGAGCCGAGATAGCACCACTGCACTCTAGCCTGGCAGACAAGAGTGAAATCCGTCTCAAAAAATAATAATAATAATTTTTAAAAATGGTCTATTATTTTCTTTTTCTTTTTCTTTTTTTTTTTTTTTTTTTGGAGACATCTACTGTGTCACACAGGCTGTAGTGCAGTAGCACTCAGCTCACTGCAGCTTCAACTTCTCGGCTCAGATGATACCCCTACCTCAGCCTCCTGAGTAGCTGAGACTACAGGCTTGTGCTACCATGCCTGGCTAATTTACGCATCTTTTGTAGAGACCAGAGTTTCATCATGTTGCCCAGGCTGGTCTCAAACTCTTGGGCTTGAGCGATCTGCCTACCTTGGCCTCCCAAAATGTTGGGGCTACAAGCGTGAGCCACGGTGCTCAGCCTTTCTTATTATTTTCTTAGCACATTAGTTGGATTCGTACATTGCCTACCTCATTGAATTAATAAAAATAACAATGCTAAAATTTAATGAATGCATAGTATGTGCCAGAACTGTGCTAAGCACTTTACTCAAATCGTGTCATTAAATTTTCATAGCCCTATGAGGTAATGTGGTAAGTATTTGCTTTTTGCCTACCTCACTTCTGTACTGCCATCTTACTTGTGGAGAATCCTTCATTCTGAGTCTTAGTGGAGGCAAAGCCCACCTCACACGTTGGAAACTGGTGTAGGCCAAAGTCCTTCACTTCGCAACCTGGCAGCTAGGGTATAGGCATGACATGGAACATAGGCTAAGCCAACTGGATGCTCTCACCTGAAACCTGGAATTTGGACAAAGAGATGCAAAGATGCCGTGATGGAGAGTGGTAATTCACAATGGTGTGCGTGGTTGTAGCAGCCAGGGTCTGCAACAGTGCCAACAGTGACATCCTAAAGGATGGCCCTGTACCTTTTACAAACCTGGTTCTCCACTGTTCCCAGAGATTCTGTGGGCTACATTATATTCTTTCAATATATTCGCTTTCTGGATAAGTTAATCAGAGTTCATTTCTGTTGCCTTCAACCAACAACTCCAATAGATTTGGAGAAGTTATATTGTTAGCTCCATTTTACATAAGAGGAATGAGTAGGTGCTTATGTGTTTATTTAATAAATAAATGAGATATCTACAATTCAGTAGCTTCTAACAGTTTTGGTTTTTTTCTCAGTTATTAACAAATCTGCACTAATGTTTATCATCTGGAATGTGCAGGGAATTAAGCAGGTTCCCTAGACTATATCTTAACTCATACCCATACACCGTCAACATCTGCATCTACCATACTTTATCATGAAAAAAACCTAATGTTTAATAATTGTGAAAATCATAATTTTTTTTTTTTTTTTGAAATGGAGTCTTGAGCTGTCACCCAAGCTGGAGTGAAGTGGTGCAGTCTCAGCTCACTGTAACCTCTAACTCCCGGGTTCAAGCTATTCCACCTCAACCTCCTGAGTAGCTGGGATTACAGGTACATGCCATCACACCTGGCTAATTTTTGTATTTTTTAGTAGAGATGGGGTGTTACCATATTGGCCAGGCTGGTCTCGAACTCCTGGCCTCAAGTGATCCACCCAGCTCAGCCTCCCAAAGTACTGAGATTACTGGCATGAGCCACTGTGCCTATCCCATAAATCATTTCCTTAAAAAGACTGAATAGTGTTTATCCTCCTGAATTTGCTCTAGAAAGAAAGTAGGCTGGCTGGGCGCAGTGGCTTATGCCTGCAATCCCAGCACTTTGGGAGGCTGAGGTGGGTGGATCACTTGAAGTCAGGAGTTTGAGACCAGCCTGGCCAACGTGGTGAAACCCCATCTCTACTAAAAATACAAAAATTAGCCAGCCTTGATGGTGGGCGCCTGTAATCCCAGCTACTCGGAAGGCTGAGGCGAGAGAATTGTTTGAACCTGGGAGGTGGAGGTTGCAGTGAGCCGAGATTGCGCCACTTCACTCCAGCCTGAGCAACAAGAGCGAAACTCCATCTAAAAAAAAAAAAAGAAGAAAGAAAGTAGGCTAATATATTTTGGAAAGACTTTCAATATAAAGACTAAAATTAAAGCAGAAATGTGTTTTATCAATAGATAATTTTTAAACCTTTCTTAACCAAATTACCACACATCTCTTAACATTCTAGCTTCTGGAGATTTCACTATAATTTCTCTAATTTTAATTCCTAGCTGGGCCAGGTGGGTGGCTCATGCCTGTAATCCCAGCACTTAGGGACTCTTAGGATCACTTCAGCCCAGGAGTTTGAGACCAGTCTGGGCAACATAGAAAGACCCTATCTCTATAAAAAATAAAAAATTAAAAAATAAATTTAAACTCCCAGCTAGTTTGGACTGTTCCAGCAGCATTATAATTCACAGTAAACTGAAAACAATAGCACATATAACCAGAGATTATCACCTCAAATATCTTAATTGAAATGTTAAATATTTTAATAATAGTATTTCATCTACTTTGTCTTATCTTATGACCTTAAGCTCAAGTGTGGTAATTTGATGAAAAGAGGAGAGTTGATCATTTTTTTCAAACTGAGCCAGATGTAACCTAAACAGGTTGTAGAAATGAAAAGAAAGCAAATAAGTGAAAGCCTGATATGGTTTGGCTGTTTCCCCACCCAAATCTCATCTTGAATTTCCACGTGTTGCGGGAGGGACCAGGTGGGACGTAACTGAATCAGAGAGGCAGGTCTTTCCCCTGCTGGTCTCATGACAGTGAATAAGTCTGATAAGATCTGACAGTTTGGAAAAACAGGAGTCACCCTGCACAAGCTCTCTCTTTGCCTGCTGCCATTCATGTAGGAGGTGACTTGCTCCTCCTTGCCTTCTGCCATGATTGTGAGACTTCCCCAGCCATGTGAAACTGTAAGTCCAATTAAACCTCTTCTTTTGTAAATTGCCTAGTCTCAGGTATGTCTTTTTTTAGCAGAGTGAATGGACTAATACAAAGCCATTCTAAAGGAGCAAAATTAGATTATAATTTATTCTATTACTCAGTGAATAGTGTGAGAAGGAATGACAGCACTTGACACCAAGTGAGAAGCCACCAAGGTGAGGAACCTGCATCCAGGCCTGTCTTCAGAGGACTGTGACCTGGATAAATCATATAATCTCTCTGAGGTTCAGTTTACTCATCTATAAAATATGAGAATACCTCCTCCATAGGGTAATGATTAAATGATTAAATAACATAATCCAAAAATAAAAGCATTTTGCAAACTACCAAGAGGTCTACAAATAGCATATTATCAATGCCCATGTATAGATAATGTACACAATAATAAATCATTTAAAAGAATATGTTCATATGTAATCAAATGCTAGAACATTTTGTATATGTGTTTGAACAAGAAAAAAGTAGCTTTTTAAACATAAAACCGAGGCAGGAGGATCACTTGTGAGTAGGAGTTTGAGACCAGCCTGGGTAACAAAGGGAGAATCCATCTCTACGAAAAAAAAAAAAAAAATTTAGCTGGGCACACCTGTGGTATCAGCTACTTAGGAGGCTAAGGTGGGAGGATGACTTGAGCCTGAGAGACTGAGCCACAGTGAGCCGTGATCATGCCACTTTCCTCTAGCCTGGGCCACAGAGCAAAACCCGGTGTCAAAAATAAATAAATAAATAAAACCAGCCCAGAGCAGTGGCTCATGCCTATAATCCCAGCATTTAGGGAGGCCAAGGCAGGAGGATCACTTGAGCCAAGGAGTTTCAAACCAGCATGGGCAACAGAGGGAGACCCTGCCTCTAAAAAAAAAAAAAAAAAAATGGCCGGGGGTGGCGATGCCAACTACTTGGAAGGGTAAGGTAGGAGAATCACTTGAGCCCAGGAGATTGAGGTTGCAGTGAGCCATTATCATGCCATTGCAATCCAGCTTGGGTGACAGAGTGAGACCCTGTCTCAAATATAAATAAATAAAATAAATACTAACATTTATCTGAAATTAGTTTTGTTTTAAATGCAGAGATTAATATGAGAAATCAGTTACAGAATTTCTTTGTTATATGCAGTTTTGATGAAATCTGAATGTTAAAAATGTATAGAACTGTGTGTAAGAAATATAACTTCTAAAATGTTTTCCTACTTTAAAGATGTCTCCCTACTATAGCGATGCTACTCCCAGGAACAAAATAAGAAAAGTAGAATAGAGCCGGGCGTGGTGGCTCACGCCTGGAATCCCAGCACTTTGGGAGGTCGAGGTGGGTGGATCATTTGAGGTCAGGAGTTCGAGACTGGCCTGGCCAACGTGGTGAAACCCTGTCTCTACTAAAAATACAAAAATTAGCCTGGTGTGGTGGTGGGTGCCTGTGATCCCATCTACTCGGGAGGCTGAGGCAGGAGAATAATATGAACTCGTGAGGTAGAGGTTGCAGTGAGCTGAGACTGTACCATTGTGCTCTAGCCTGGAAAAAAAAAAGTAGAATGGGCGAGGTGGCTCACTTCTGTAACTCTATCACTAGCCAGATGTGGCACACACCTGTAGTTCCAGTTACTCGGGGCTGAAATGAAAGGATCACTTGAAGCAACCCAAAAGTTTGAGGCTGCAGTAAGCTGTGATTATGCCACTGTGCTCCAGTCTTGGTGACAGAGGGAGACTCTGTCTCAAAAAAGAAAAGCAGTTGAATATATGTTATTGTTGTGTGTATATATACATATGTGTGTGTGTGTGTGTGTGTGTGTGTGTATATATATATATATATTTTTTTTTTTTTAAGGCAGTCTCACTCTTATCACCCAGGCTAGAGTGCAGTGGCGAGATCTGGGCTTACTGCAACCTCCGCCTCCTGGGTTCAAGTGATTCTCGTGCCTCAGCCTCTCGAGTAGCTGGGATTACAGTCATGCATCACCACGCCCCGCTAATTTTGTATTTTTAGTAGAGACAGGATTTCACAATGTTGGCCAGGCTGGTCTCAAACTCCTGATGCCACCTCAGCCACCCAAAGTGCTGGAATTACAGGCATTACTGTTGTATGACTAAATAACAACTGAATAAATGGATATTATTTAATTTAAAAAATCAGATGTCTGACTCAAAGAAGCTTTGAGAAGGTAGAGAAAATAGCTTAAATTAAATTTGAAAGAAGGAAACCATAAATATATATTTGCTATAGATAGATCTTCTGTATATATTAGGCATAAATACCTGGAAAAAAATGAAAAAAAATCTGGTAGCACAATTCTGAAAGGTAAATTTTCTACAGTCTACATATTTCTGAACATCCAGTCCAGAAAACACACCAAAAAATTTATGGTGTTTAAAATCTGTAAAATTGTGTTTTTATACATTAATCGTAAATAGGTCACAATTTAAGCATTTTCAATAATTAGTTGACCCTTATTTAGACATTAATATTATAAACATAATTCTACCCTCAGATTGAATTTAATGCCCACAGGAAATAATCTGTGTAATTCTCTATTTTAGCACACTTTGTATTATATTGAATGTTTTATTTATTTATTTATTTATTTATTTATTTATTTATTTATTTTATTTTTTTATTTTTTTGAGACAGAGTCTCGCTCTGTTGCCCAGGCTGGAGTGCAGTGGCCAGATCTCGGCTCACTGCAAGCTCCGCCTCCCGGGTTCACGCCATTCTCCTGCCTCAGCCTCCTGAGTAGCTGGGACTACAGGCGCCCGCCACCTCGTCCGGCTAGTTTTTTGTATTTTTTAGTAGAGACGGGGTTTCACCGTGTTATCAGGATGGTCTCGATCTCCTGACCTCGTGATCCGCCCGTCTCGGCCTCCCAAAGTGCTGGGATTACAGGCGTGAGCCACCGTGCCCAGCCTGAACGTTTTATTTATATGCCTATGATCTCACTGAGGTCTTGTTTCTCTTTGCATATACAGAGCCAGCTGGGACATAAAAGGCATATACTCAGTAAATGTTTGTGGAATGAACTGAGCTGAATGAACTCTAGCTTTATCAGGTTCATACTCTTAACAGTGTAGGTCTTTCAGAAATGAACTTTTTTTTGGAGACAGAGTCTCGCTCTGTCACCAGGCTGGAGTGCAGTGGCGTGATCTCAGCTCACTACAACCTCCACCTCCTGGGTTCAAGCAATTCTCGTGCCTCAGCCTCCTGAGTAGCTGGGATTACAGACACGTGCCACCACACCCAGATAATTTTTGTATTTTTAGTAGAGACGGGGTTTCACCATGCTGGCCAGGATGGTCTTGATTTCCTGACCTCGTGATCCACCTGCCTTGGCCTCCCAACGTGCTGGGATTACAGGCGTGAGCCACTGTGCCCGACCAGAAATGAACATTTTTTTAAGAACTTTTTAGAGCTTTGCTATAGAAGAGAGGGGGGCTTTGCTCAATTCTCCACGGAGACATTAAATTGAAATAACTATTCCGCAGGTGATTCAATCTTTATAAAGTATATATAATTTTTTTTTCTTTAAAATGAATTTTCACTGTGCTTGTAACTTTTTTCTCACCCATGGACTTGGGTCACAGTACTTATTTTTATTTTTATTTTTTTGAGGCAGGGTCTTGTTCTGTCTCCCATCTGGAGTACAGTGGCCCAATCACGGCTCACTGTAGCCTCAACCTACTAGGCTCAAGCGATCCTCCTATCTCAGCCTCCCAAGTAGCTGGGACTGCAGGCGTGCACCACCACACATGGCTAATATTTTGTATTTTTTGTAGAAATGGGGTTTTGCCATGTTGCCCAGGCTGGTCTCAAACTCCTGAGCTCAAGCATTCCACACCCCTCAGACTCCCAGAGTGCTGGGATTATAGGCATGCCTGGCCCAGAATTTCTGATTTTTAATTTCACCAATTATCCTTCAATTTTACACATGTAAAATATTCTATGATGTTGCTAGTTTACAAAAAAAAAACTAACTTTTCTCAAGGTTATGAATAAAACATTCAAAGTTGATACCGTGTACATAAGAAATTACTATATATGTAATATAAAAAGGCAAAAGAAAATATTGGGGGTGGGGCGTACTATTTAAATAAATTAGTGATACCTTGTATTCTTCTGAAAAATGTTTGTTAAATAAATTAAAAGTTTGTTAGTGGTTGGTTTCCTAGTCTTAAAAATAGTAGTATCTTGAAAGAGATCAAGGAAGTATTGAGTCATCACTGACCAGGAAGTTCCTAATTAAATATGTGTCAGAGTTAAATATTATCCTTCAGTTAATAATAAACGTAACTTGAAAGTGAACAAAGCATTAAATTGATGCACAAAGTTATAACTTGAATTCATTCACTTAGGCTTTTTTAAGATTTACCAAATAATTAGTATATTAGTTAGCCTTTGCTATGTAGCCAACAAAGTCTCAACAAAATCTCAGTGTATTTACAAAGAGCATTTGTTTCCTTCCTGGTAAGTATACAGGTCATCAAGGCAACTCTAGTTGTCTGCTAGTCAATTCAGTCTGTTAATGTGTCTGTTTCTGGGGTATAAGATGAAGGTCCAGTGACTACCTGAGGCATGTACTCCTGTTGTCTTAGGTCAGAAACATGTGGTGCCTCTTAAAGCCTAACATCAGAATTGGCATACTGCTACTTCTGTACACATTTTATTGTCAAAAAAAAGTCAGATGGCCTATCCTAGATCAATGAGGCAGGATGAATAGTCTTATAATGAATGTGTGGGAAGCACATGTTTGCTGAATAATAACCTAATCTAAATATATATATTATAGATACTTATATGTAATATAAATATGTAATATATATTTATAATATATAATATATTATATTTATATATTATATATTATATTTATATATTATATTTATATATTATATATTTTATAATATATTTATATATAATATAAACATAATATATAATACATATATATTATATATATTATAGAGAGACAGAGAGAGTACATTTCCAACAATCTGTAGGTCAAAGTGGTCTATTAGAAAGTATTGAGGCCGGGTGTGGTGGCTAACACCTGTAATTCCAGCACTTTGGGAGGCCGAGGCGGGTGGATCACCTGAGGTCAGAAGTTTGAGAGTAGCCTGGCCAACATGGTGAAACTCCATCTCTACTAAAAATACAAAAATTAGCTGAGGATGGTGATGCACACCTGTAGTCTTGGCTACTCGGGAGGCTGAGGCAGGAGAATCACTTGAACCCAGGAGGCGGAGGTTGCAGTGAGCTGAGATTGCACCACTGCACTCCAGCCTGGGTGACAGAGCAAAACTTCGTCTCAAAAAAAAAAAAAAAAAAAGGATTGAAGCCCATTCAGTGATCCCAGCTACTTGGGAGGCTGAGGCAGGAGGATCCCTTGAGTTCAGGAGTTCAAATTGAATCCAGCCTAAGCAACATAGTGAAACTTCATTTGATATAGTTTGGACATTTATCACCACCCAGATCTTATGTTGGATTGTAATCCCCAATGGTAGCGGTGGGGTCTGATGGGAGGTGTTTGGGTCATGGGGGTAGATCCCTCATGGCTTATGCTTGGTGTTGTCTTTGTAACTGTGAGTTTTCATGAGCTCTGGTCATTTAAAAGTGTGTGGCACCTTCTCCCTCCCTCCACCTCTCCTCCTTTCCCTCCCACACGCCTCTCCATTCCCGTCTTTCATGCTCCTGCTTTCTATATGAATTGCCTGCTCCCACTTTGCCTTCTGCCATGACTGAAAACTCCCTGAGGCTTCACCAGAAAATGAACAGAGGCCAATACCATGCTTCCTGTAAAGCCTGCAAAACTGTGAGCCAATTAAACCTCTTTTCTTTATAAATTAAAACTGTGAGCCAATTAAACCTCCAGTCTCAGGTATTTCTTTTTTCTTTTTTGAGACGGAGTTTTGCTGTGTTACCTAGACTGGAGTGTAGTGGTGTGATCTTGGCTCACTGCAGCCTCTGTCTCCCAGGTTCAAGCGATTCTCCTGCCTCAGCCTCCCGAGTAGCTGGGACTACAGGTGCGCACCACCACGCCCAGCTAATTTTTGTATTTGTAGTAGAGACGGGGTTTCACCATGTTGTCCAGGCTGGTCGAACTCCTGACCTCAGGTGATCCACTTACCTTGGCCTCCCAGAGTTCTGTGATTGCAGGCGTGAGCCACCACGCCCAGCCCAGTCTCAGGTATTTCTTTGTAGCAATGCAAGAACAGCCTAATACATCATGTCTAAAAAGAAGGGTGAGGGTTTGGTAGATTAAGAAATGCATGTGGGAGACTTTGGACATACTGGTAATTTTTTTTAACCTGGGTAATGAATATACAGATGGGTTATCTTAGTAATAATACATTGAGCTGTACATTCATTCACTACCTGTGCACTTTTTCTGTACATGTAAACCTATAAAAGGGAAACTGTTTCTCTATACACTCACAGAATACTTCTGACACCAAATGTATGTAGTAATTCTCCAGCTATACCAACAACTGGGTATCCTGCAATTTAATTCAATTCTGACACTGTCTACCTGGTGTCAGACTTCCCTGGTTAAGGGCTTAGTCCCTCAAGACTGCCACCACTTCAGATGACAGTCACAAGTCCCAGGTTGTCACCTGCACTTCCGACGGACCATCTATAAATTAGGGATTCCCACGACCCTCTCCTTAGGTTTGATAATTTGCAAAAGTAGCTCACAGAACTCAGGGAACATCTGTTTATGTTTACCAGTTTATTTTAAAGGATACAACTCAGGAATGGTCAGATAGAAGATATGCCTCGGGCAAGGTATATGTAGGAAGGGGCTCAGATCTATGCTCTTGCCAGATATACCATCTTCCTGACATGTGAATTCACTCACCAACCCAGAAGTTCTCTGAACACCATCATTTAGGATGTTTATGTAGACCTCATTATGTAAGCATGATTGATTAAGTCATTGGCCTTTAATAATTAAGGTAACCTCCAGCATTTCTGCCCTACCTGGAGGTCAGGGGTGGAGGCTGAAAGTTCCAACCCTCTAATGACATTGTTGGTTCCTCTGGCAGCCAGCCCTCCCATTCTAAGAGGTTTTACAAAAGTCACTTCATTAATATAAGCCAAAGAGTGGTTGAAAAAAAGCTTGTTCTGAATGAAAAAGACACTGTATAGAAGTATGTATTTTTGGGGCAGGGTGGGGTGGCAGGGTCTTGTTTTGTCATCCAGGCTAGAGTGCAGTGCTCTGATCATGGCTCACTACAGCCTCAACCTGGGCTCAAGCAATCCTACTACCTCGGCCTCCTGAGTAGCTGGGACTACAGACGCACACCACCACGCCTGGCTACTTTCTGTGTTTTTTTGGTGATATGGAATTTCACCATGTTGCCCAGGCTGGTCTCAACCTCCTGGGCTCCAGCTATCCACTTGCCTCAGCCTTCCAAAGTGCTGGGATTACATGCATGAGCTATTGTGCCTGGTTCTGTGTTACATTTTTTGAACTAAAAGTTGATAATTTAAAAAATACAAGGCCGGGTGTGATGGGTCACAACTGTAATCTCAGCACTTTGGGAGGCTGACGCAGTTGGATCACCTGAGGTCAAAAGTCGAGACTAGCCAGCCGACATGGTAAAACCCTTTCTCTACTAAAAATACAAAACTTAACCGGGTATGGTGGCGCACATGTAGTCCCAGCTACTCAGGAGGCTACTCAGGAGGCTGAGGCAGGAGAAACGCTTGAACTTGGGAGGCAGAGGTTGCAGTGAGCTGACATTGCCCACTGCACTCCAGCCTGGGCGACAAGAGTGAAACTCCGTCTCAAACACACACACACACACACACACACACACACACACACAAAACAGCTGAGCATGTGGTGCATGCCTGTAGTCCCAGGTATTTAGGTATTTAGGAGGCCAAAGGTGGGATGATCACTTGAGGCCAGGAGTTCCAGGGCAGCCTGGGCAACATAGGTAGATGTTGTCTCTAAAATAAATAAATAAAATTTTAAAAATAACTTTCATAATTTATTCAAGAGGTATATATCAATATATCCAAGTTGGCACTAGAAAAAATTTTTACTGTTGTGTATTTAAATCTTTTGAAGCATAAAATACTAAAACCTTAGTGTTATTACTCAAATTGTGGAGGATGATAATATCAAGTAGTGGACTTTAAGGAGCACCAGAAAAAAAATAAGATAGAAATTATCAGAACGAATCTCTTTAAAAAGGTTAAGAATTGTTTTCTGAAGCTTTTTAGTTGAGTGTATGTGCATGGAGGGAGCTGTACGGAGAACTGTATTTTACATAGGAATTTAATTGAAAATATCCTGTTAAGTCTGACAAAGGATAAAAAATATCTGGCAGCCATTGCCTATCCCAGAAAAGATAGAATCTTCAGTTCATAAATCTGGTCTTGCTGTGGGATTTTTAGGTTATTTGGCAATTTGAGGAAATTATGACCAGTGCTGTATCCAGACTAGAACAATTTCTCCCTAGGAGGCTTATGATTATCTTTTTTATAGCCACCTTTCTCAAGATTTAAGGATTAAAAATAACTGACTGGGCTGGGCATGGTGGCTCATGCCTGAAATCCCAGCACTTTGGGAGCCCGAGGTGGGTGGACCACTTGAGGTCAGGAGTTCAAGACCAGCCTGGTCAACATGGTGAAACCCTGTCTCTACTAAAAATTCAAAAATTAGCCCAGCATGGTGGCAGGTGCCTGTTATCTCAGCTAATTGGGAGACTGAAGCAGGAGAATTGCTTGAGTCTGGGAGGCAGAGGTTGCAGTGAGCCAAGATCATGCCACTGTATTCTGGCCTGGGTGACAGAGCAAGACTCTGTCTCCAAATAGTAATAATAATAATGATAATGATAATAACTGTTATAATAATCTGTGAATTAGCATCTCAAACCCTGCTGGTAACAGACAGCAATTTTTTCAATTGTTCTAATGAATAATTAGATTTCTGGCTCACTTCAGTACTCATTATATTTCCCTTTTCACCCTTTGTGTGTTGTAGGTATGTCTTTTGCACATGGTCTTTCTCTGCCCCAGACAATTTCTTTAAACTCCTCTCATTTTCGTATTATCTTCCTCTCCAGATTCCATATTGATTTGTTTATAGTGACTTTGTCATACATTGAGATATTTTTTCTTTTTCTTTTTTTTTGAGATGGAGTCTTTCTCTGTCACCCAGGCTGGAGTGCAGTGGCATGATTTCGACTCATTGCAGCCTCTGCCTCCCTGGTTCAAGCGATTCTCATGCTTCAGCCTCACTGGGATGACAGGCGTGTACCACCACGCCAAGCTAATTTCTTGTATTTTTAGTAGAGATGGGGTTTTGCTATGCTGGCCAGGTTGGTCTGGAACTCCTGGCCTTAAATGATCCACCCACCTCTGCCTCCCAAAGTGCTGGGATTACAGGCGTGAGCCACTGTGCCAGGCCATGCTGATATTTCTTTTCCTGGCTTCCCTGGGGAATTTTTCCTTTGATCTAAGCTTTGAGGAGTTTTTTGTTTGTTTTGTTTTTTGTTTTGTTTTTTGTTTTGTTTTTTATTTTGTTTTGTTTTGTTTTGTTTTCAAGAGACAGGGTCTTACTGTGTTATCCAGATTGAAGTGCAATGGTGCCATCATAGCTCACTACAACCTCAAACTCCTGGGCTCAAGCCATCCTCGTGCTGCAGTCTCCTAAAATGTTGGGATGATAGGCATAAGCCACAGCGCCTTGGCAAGTTTTTGAGAGGTTAAAAAAAATTTAAAACACCACCACTAACACTACTGGCATTATATAAAGTTGCATTATAGTAACAGAATACTAGAAAGGAATCAACATTTTATAGTGTTTTGCCTTCCCTTCTGAGAACATGATTATCTGTTTCTTTCTGTTCTTTGTAGGTCTTGTGCTCATGGATGAGGTTGTGTAGTTCTCTCATTTGCCTTTTTTCTTAGTTTTATTCCTAAGTATTTTAATAGTTGTTGGTTATTACGGTGAATTTTTTTTCAATTCCTTTCCTACATTCTCATTGTTAGAATTAGTTTTTTATACAGGCATTGCCCAATTATCTTATTTGTTCCAGTGGTATTAAAAAAAAGTTTTCTGAGCTTTCTAGTTTGATAATAATCTAATAAACAGAAATGCTCCTTTTATTTATTTTTCCAAAGGTTATACCAGTTATTTCATTTTTCTAATGTTAGAATATTTGCTGTATGTGAAAAAACAATGAATAGTATTGTCTATTTCTTTATATTTAAATGGTTTTAAGTGTTTTACTATTTAATATATTGTTACTTTCTTCCATCTTTACTAGAATTTTTAAATTAAAGATATACTGGCTTTATAAATGATTTAGGATACCTTCACCAATTTGTATGCCCTAGAATAGTTCAAATTGCCTCAAATTTAGTATTTTTAATTATTTTTATTTTATTTACTTATTTTTAAATTGTATTTATATTTTTGGAGACAGGGTCTTGCTCTGTTACCCAGGTGGAGTGCAGTGGTGTGCTGATGGCTCACCGTAGCCTTCATCCTGACCTCAAGTGATCCTCTCACCTCAGCCTACTGAGTAACTGGGACCACAGGCCTGTGCCATCATACCAGCTAATTTTAAAAATATTTTGTAGAGATGGGTTTGCCCAGGCTAGTCTCAAATTCCTGGGCTCAAGCAATCCTTGTGCTTTGGCCTCCCAGAGTACTGGGAATACAGGTGTGAGCTACCACACCCAGCCCAAATTTAATTAAAAAATTCAAATCTAAACAGTGTGGCGATTCCTCAAGGATCTAGAACTAGAAATACCATTTGACCCAGCCATCCTATTACTGGGTATATACCCAAAGGATTATAAATCATGCTGCTATAAAGACACATGCACACGTATGTTTATTGCAGCACTATTCACAATAGCAAACACTTGCAATCACCCCAAATGTCCATCAGTGACAGACTGGATTAAGAAAATGTGGCACATATACACCATGGAATACTATGCAGCCATAAAAAAGGATGAGTTTGTGTCCTTTGTAGGGACATGGATGCAGCTGGAAACCATCATTCTCAGCAAACAATCTCAAGAACAGAAAACCAAACACCACACGTTCTCACTCATAGGTGGGAACTGAACAATGAGAACACTTGGACACAGGAAGGGGAACATCACACACTAGGGCCTATTGTGGGGAGGGGCGGGGGGAGGGATAGCATTAGGAGATATACCTAATGTAAATGACAAGTTAATGGGTGCAGCACACCAACATGGCACACGTATACATATGTAACAAACCTGCACGTTGTGCACATGTATGCTAGAACTTAAAGTATAATAAAAAAAAAAAAGAAGAGACCTTACAAAAAGGATATACTTTTTTGTACTTTTAAATTTTTATCAAATTTATCATAAGTTCACATGTTAGAGTCAAATGCTTATATTCTAATTTTTATGAAGCATAGTTTCTTACCATCACCCTACTTTCCCCTCCCAGAAGCAACATGCAACTCTTTCTGACTGATTCTTTCAGTGTTTTGTCGTCATTGTTGTTTTGTTTTGTTTTGAAGGTAGATGGTGCAAGAGAGTATTATTTAGGATCTAATAAAAGTTATAAGTAAATCTGAAAATAAATAAATGAATAATAAAAAATAAAAATTCAAATCTAGCTGGACACAGTGGCCCAGCCTCTGGAATGACCTGACCTCTGGGGAAAAAAAAAAAAAAATTAAATGCAATAACTGATCTTGTTATTTAACACATTAACACTTTGCCAGTATCTTCTAAGTGTACATAATCTAATCAAGTTGTTTACTTCTTGAATTAATTCTGATATTTTCTAACTCTTCAGAAATTTATGTAATTTTTTCAAGCTTTCAGATTGTAGTAGTATAATTACATGTTAAAGTCTTTTTTTTTTTTCTTGCTTTGTTGCCCAGGCTGCAATGGCACTATCTCGGCTCACTGCAACCTCTGCCTCCCAGGTTCAAGCGATTCTCTTGCCTCAGCCTCCCAAGTAGCTGGGACTACAGGTGCATGCCACCATGCCCGGCTAATTTTTGTATTTGTAGTAGAGATGGAGTTTCACCATGTTAGCCAGGCTGGTCTCAAAGTCCTGACTTCAGGTGATCTGCCCACCTTGGCCTCCCAAAGTGCTGGGATTGCAGGCATGAGCCACCTCGCCGGGCCATGTTAAAGTCTTTTTTAAGCCTTTCTGTATCTGTGATATGTCTCCTTTCTCCTATTTTCCTTTTAAAATTTTATCTCTCTCTTTTTTTTTTCCTATCAGTCTCAAGAATTTATCTAATTTATCTTTTCAAACAAATCGAATTGTGACTTTATTTTTGGACAGGGTATGGTAGTGTAGTAGGAAGTTCCAATCATTAATGTTAACTTCTGTCTCAATTTCCTTTCCCAATTTATTTGAAAAAAAAAAATGTATTCACTGTTCTGTTCCTAATTTTATTTTTGTATTTTAAAATATTTTGCAATTTAATGGACACACAAAACTTCACTGATAATAACAATTTCATAAATTAATAAGTGTTAGGAAGTTGGGGGAGTGGTCAAGGTAATAGGAAGAGGGAAACAGCCAGTGTTTTTGTACAGGTGCTGTTTCACAAATCACCAGATGTTCCTAATTTTTTTTTTTTTGAGATGAAGTCATCCAGGCCAGAGTACAGTGGTGTGATCTCAGCTCACTGCAACCTCCGCCTCCCGGGTTCAAGCGATTCTCCTGCCTCAGCTTCCCGAGTAGCTGGGATTACAGGCGCACACCACTACACCCGGCTAATTTTTTGTATTTTTAGTAGAGACGGGGTTTCACCCTGTTGGCCAGGCTGGCCTTGACCTCCTGACCTCAGGTAATCCACCCGCCTTGGCCTCCCAAAGTGCTAGGATTATAGGCATGAGCCACCGGGCCCAGCCCTGATTTTTAAACGAGAAGTTTTAGTTTCTTTAATTTTTGTGTTTAATAATGAAGATGTTTAAACCTATATATTTCCTCTGAGTTCAGCTTTCACTATGTTCTACAGTTAGACAATCAATATAGAAATTTCAGAAATAAACTTCAGTAATATAATAATTAAATATATGACACACATGGGAATTCACTTTAGTGTGAAACAGGATTTTTAATAAATAGTGCTGGCACAAATGACCATCTAGAAAAATATAAAGTTTTAAAGAGTATAGGCCAGGCAAGGTAGCTCACACCTATAATCCCAGCACTATGGAAGGCTGAGGCAACCAGATCGCTTGAGCCCAGGAGTTAGAGACCAGCTTAGGCAACATGGTGAAACCCCATCTCTACAAAAATACAAAAATTAGCCAGATATGGTGGCACATTCCTGTAGTCCCAGCCACTCAGGAGGCTGAGGTGAGAGGATTGTTGGAGCCTGGGAGGTCAAGGCTGCAGTGAGCCAAGATTGGGCCACTGTACTCCAGCCTGGGTAATGGAGTGAGACCTTGCCTCAAAAACCAAACCAAACCAAAACAAAACTGTGTATGACAAGAGATATGGTTATTATATTCTTTTTCTTTTTTTTCTTTTTGAGACAGAGTCTCAAAGGTTGGAGTGCAGTCACCCAGGTTGGAGTGCAGTGGCCCAATCTTGGCTCGCTGAAGCCTCAACCTCTGTGCTCAAGCGATCCTCCCACCTCAGCCTCCGGAGTGGCTGTGACTACAGCAACACACCAACACACTTGGCTAATTTTTAATTTTTTTGTAGAGATGAGATCTCATCACATTGCTCAGGCCAGTCTTAAACTCCTGGGACAAGCAATCCTACTGCCTCAGCCTCTCAAAGTGCTGGGGTTACAGGCATGAACCACCACACATGGCCATTTTTTTGTGTGTGTTTTTTAAGAGACAGGGTCTTGCTCTTTCACCAGACTGGAGTGCAGTGGCATGATCATAGTTCACTGTAACCTCAAAATTTCTGGGCTCAAGGGCTCCTCCCGCCTCAGCCTCCTCAGTAGCTAGAACTGCAGGTGTGTGTCTCACTATGTTGCCCAGGCTGGTCACAAACTCCTGGCCTTAAGCAATCCTTTACCTTGGCCTCCCAAAGCACTAGGATTACAGGCATGAGCCAGTGCACTCAGCCTCTGTAGTTTTATTACTTATATTTTAAAAATTTCGCAAGAATCATGACAGTAAATGTACTATTCTGAGTCAAGAAGGAATGTCTTAATCAAGATTGAAAACTCAAAAGATACATAAAAAGAAAAACTTTGGTATGGAAAGTATATGACAAAGTCTACAGACAATAAATTAGGAAAAAATACATTTGTAACAAGATGGCAATGTTATATGCAGAAGGCTTAAATATTAATGAAAAAAAAGACCAGTGGAGAATGGACAAATGATGGGCACAGCTAACGTGGGGGGAAAAAAAAGGCTCAAATTTAAACTAATGATGGGCCGGTCATGGTGGCTCACACCTGTAATCCCAGCACTTTGGGAGGGTAAGGTGGGTGGATCACTTGAGGTCAGGAGTTCCAGATCAACCTGGCCAATGTGGCAAAACCCCATCTCTACTAAAAATACAGAAATTAGCTGGACGTGGTGGCACATTCCTGTAATTCCAGCTATTTGGGAGGCTGAGGCAGGAGAATCCCTTGAACCCGGGAGGCGGAGGTTGCAGTGGGCACAAGCTACTGAGCTCCAGCCTGGGTGAGGGAGTGAGACTTCATCTCAAAAAAGAAAAAAAAAAAACCTAACTAATGATGAGGGAAATATGCAAATCAAAGTAATAATGAAAGATAGCCTTATATGCAAAAGGCTTGCAAAATTAAAAGAGCTATAATACCTATTGTTGATTAGGATTCAGGAAAAACTGTATTTTAATGGCTATAGAAAATTTAATATTACATCCTTTTGGAAAAGAAGCTGGTAATATCTACAAAAATTAAAAGTACATATGACCTTTGATCCTACAATCCTTGGGAAACTATTCTAAAGAAATAAAACTACCAGCATATAAAGAATCAGATAAATATTTTAGACAATGATGATTGCAAAAAACTGGAAACAAGTGAATGCCCATTAGCGTGGTAGTCACAAAATATTCCTCTCCTTTTGGAAATATGGCGAGAGTAAACTGATTTGTTCCTTGTGAAGTTAGGAGTGTCCACTGACTTCAGAGCAGTGCAGTGTGAATGGAAGTGATGTGACACTTCTGGGTAGAAGCTGGAAGACTCAATGTGCTGCTCACCAGTTTCCTGTCCCACCCTGGAGTAGCTATGGAAGTTTGTATCAACCTAGAGCTTCATCAGTCTGGGTAGGTGAGTAAATGATGAACAGAGCTCCCCTATTTTCCTCTTTGGAACATGGAGCATGACCAAAGAAAGGAAACTTTTTGGGGAGGGTAAGTTCTAAGATTTTGGAATTGTTGCTATTGCATAACAAGCCTATTGACACTGATAGAGCAAGGGAATAGCTAAATAAATTATGGTCCATCATAAAATAAACTTAATTATACCAGATGGCCTGGATTTCCACAAGATATGCTGAGACAAAAGAAAGATTCTGGAAAATGTTTTTATGCTTATCCTAGTTTTTACAAGAAAAACAATTTATAAATACACCTTTATACATGTATTAGTATGTATAGATGTATATAAGAGTATATGAATATAGGGAAAGATATGAAAGCATACAAAGTTAAAATAGGTTATAAAGGAAATTAAAATCCAGACTATAATAATTTAGAGAGCAAAGCTTTATGGGATGATCACATGACTCAAAGTTATTCACATTTAATTGTAATTACAAATAAAATACTGTCGGTAGATATGATAAAATAATTTCATACATGTTTCATTGAATCCTGATGCTTTGATGCTTGCTGCTTTCTTGGTCTTACCTGCATCAAGAGGTTTTCAAACACCTGGCTGAAAACACTACTAAGAAGCCATACATACATCCTTATGGTCTTGCCTGAGAACTTGTTGGAAATGTAAATTTGAAGGCCCTCCTGGATACTCCCTGAATCAGAAACTCTGGGGACAGGACCTAGTACTCTGCATTTTGTCAAGCCTTCCACGTGATTCTGATGCAAACCAAGGTGTAGCTTTATTCCAGAGATTAAAATATGAGGAAACAATGTCCATCTTAGAAATAAGGTAATTTATCCGGGTGCAGTGGCTCACACCTGTAATCCCAGCACTTTGGGAGGCCGAGGTGGGCAGATTACAAAGTCAGGAGTTCGAGACCAGCCTGGCCAACATGGTGAAACCCCATCTCTATTAAAAATACAAAAATTAGCTGGGCATGGTGGTGTACTTGTAATCCCAGCTACTCAGGAGACTGAGACGGAGAATCGCTTGAATCTGGGAGGCTGCAGTGAGCTGAGATCATGCCACTGCACTCTAGCCTGGGCAACAGAGGAAGACTACGTCTCAGAAAAAAGTAAATAAAAAAGAAAGAAATAATTTATTAGACTATCATTTTAACACACCATCTTCTCTCTTCTTCCAATTTGCAAATTCATTCCTTATTTTCCATCTAAATTCCCAGTGATCAAATCTGATTGGCCTGTTTTTGTTTAGCTTTTTATCTGCTAAGTCGTATCACTAAACTAACCTTCCTTGAGATCAAGTATCTACCCTAAATACAGTTAGCTGTGACAGGAGGAGAATGGGATGGGGGAGAGCAAGTGATACAAAACGTAACTAGCTATGTTACAAGAACTTTGGACAGTTTCGCTAAGAAACATTTGGAAATGTTGCCTGTTCAGATCAAGTATAGTAAACTGTTTTTATGTTGATAAAATCTTTTCCTCTGGAGTGTTGATATTCCATGCTAATTTTATATTTTTTATCTTTACATTTTAAAAATTGCAAAACTTTGGTGTTTTAGTGCTGGTTTTTTATTTGGTGGTATCACATGCTTTATACACAGTTTTGCTTTTAAAATCAATTTTCTTGCTGGACGCAGTGGCTCACCCTCGTAATCCCAGCACTTTGGAAGTCTGAAGCAGGAGGATTGCTTGAGGCCAGGACTTCGAGGCTGCAGTGAGCTATGATGATGTCACTGCACTCCAGCTTGGCCAATAGAGCAAGACTGTCTCTTAAAAAAAAATTAAAACCAACTTTCTATAAATGTCTTCAGTTAGACATTTTCTGTCCATTTTTCCGCTGTATATATTTAGCTAATTCCTTTCTTTATAAAGAAAAAACAAAAGTCCTAAGACAAAACCAACCAACCAACCATTTCCTTTTTTTTTTTTTTTTTTTTTTTTGAGACAGGGTCTTGCTCTGTTACCCAGACTGGAATGCATTAACTTGATCATAGCTCACTGCAGCCTTCAACTCCTGGGCTCAAGCAATCCTCCCATCTCAGACTCCCAAGTAGCTGAGATTTTAAAATTTTTTGTAGACCATGTGGCCTTGTTATGTTGCCCAGGCTGGTCTCGAACTCCTGGCCTCAAGCGGTCCTCCTGCCTTGACCCCTGCAAAGTGCTGGGATTACAAGTGTGTGCCACTGTGCCTGGCCTACTTCCTGTTTTTATTGCATGTTTCTAAAAGGAACATTTCAAATGAAATATCCAAATTATGTCTTACTATTTCAGCATTCCTATGATCATAGGCATAATTGTATCTGTTACCCTAACTACAGTACTTCATAATTAGTTTACTTATTAGAGTAGAGGTTTACACTCATTCTTGTCCCCAATAATGCTTTCATTACCATTGTGATATTTCTGACATTCACATTTGATGTTATTTCTCTGCTTGAAATGCATTATCCTAAAGCTTTTTAGGATAATGACCAAAATCAATCTTTTTTGGGGGGACGGTGTCTCACTCTTGTCCCAGGCTGGAGCGCAGTGGTGTGATCTCGGCTCACTGCAGCCTCTGCCTCCCGGGCTCAAGCAATTCTCCTGCGTCAGCCTCCCAAGTAGCTGAGATTACAGGCGCCCACCATGACGCTCAGCTAATTTTTTTTTATTTTTAGTAGAGATGGGGTTTCACCATGTTGGCCAGGCTGGTCTTGAACTTCTGATTTCAGGTGATCCACCCACTTCAGCATCCCAAAGTGCTGGGATAGGTGACAGCCACTGTGCCCGGCCATGACCAAAATCTTGAACATAGCTTCAAAAGCCTGCATGATTCGGCCCCAGCCTACCTTTCTACTTCATTCTGAACTCGTATTACACATTTTCATTTTTAAAATTATGAAAATGTTTACTTATATTAAAAAAATAACAAACCCCTATACAATCAGTTTCAGTAATAAGCAAAATTATGCTACACTGCATCTCTAAAAAAAAAATAGGTATATCTTATTTATTTTCACTTACTTTTATCTAGTACAGGTTAACCTAGCTTCTAGGTAAGGTTGTGAATTCAAAACCCAGCCTTGCTATTCCTTTGGATTTCTTTGTCCTGGAAATTGGGAGTAATAGCAGTACATCTCTTATGTCGTTGTGAGGAATAAGTGAATTCATTGATTTAAAATGCTTAGACCAGTCAGGTGTGGTGGCTCACGCCTGTAATCCTAGCACTTTGGGAGGCTGAGGCAGACAATCACTTAAGGTTAGGAGTTCAAGACCAGCCTGGTCAACATGGTGAAACCCCGTCTCTACGAAAAATACAACAATTAACTGGGCACTGGCTGAGTGCAGTGGCTCACACCTGTAATCCCAGCACTTTGGGAGGCTGAGGCGGGCAGATCACGAAGTCAGGAGATTGAGACCATCCTGGCTAACACAGTGAAACCCCGTCTCTACTAAAAATACAAAGAAAAATTTAGCCGGGCGTGGTGGCAGGTGCCTATAGTCCCAGCTACTCGGGAGGCTGAGGCTGGAGAATGGCGTGAACCCAGTAGTCAGAGCTTGCAGTAAGCCGAGATCGTGCCACTGCACTCCAACCTGGGTGACAGAGGGAGACTCTGTTTAAAAAAAAAAAAATTAGCTGGGCATGGTGGCGCGCGCCTATAATCCCAGCTACTCGGAGGCTGAGGCAGGAGAATCGCTTGAACCCAGGAGGTGGAAGTTGTAGTGAGCCGAGATCGTGCCACTGCACTCCAGCCTGGGCAACAGAGTGATACTCCATCCCAAAAAAATAAAATAAGATAAAACATAAATAAAATGCTTAGACCAATGTTTGCTATCCTTAATAAATGAAACCATTATCATTGAGAACGAATTACACATCTTCCTACCTCAGAGCCTTTGTACAGCCTAGAAACACTATCCTCTCTTCCCCTTCCAGAACTTCCAGACTTCCAGTTCAAATGTTACACCTTCAGGGAAGACTTCCTTAACCTCCCCAGATTAAGCTATCTTATCTTAATATACTCCATGAACTTATCTTAATATACTCTATACTTACTTGAAATGATTAATTTGTGTGGCTGATTAACATGTCTTTTCCATGACACTATAAGAAAGCTCCAGGAAGGAAGATGGTAACTGTTTGGCTGCTCTGTCACCAGCACCCAGTACAAAGTAGACGCTCAAAACATTTATTCAAAAAATAAGAACTAATTTATTTTCACCTAACTTGTTTTTGATCAAATCTTCTGTTACCATGTATAAAGCTAATTATGATTATGTAATAATATATTCTCTAACAGGTTTGAACAACTTGTTTTCAGTTAAGGGGTTAAAAACACTGGAAATTAATAACAATAATTTCTAACTTACAGAATAGTTAAACGTTTTTTACGGAGACAATTTTTTTAAAGACACGAAGGTCTTGCTTTGTGGCTCAGGCTGGATTTGAACTCCTGGGCTCAAGTGATCCTCCCACCTCAGCCTCCCAAGTAGCTGGGTTTACAGATGTGTGTCACCATGCTGAGCTCCAAGAGTACTTTCTTGCACATATATATTTTTTTTGAGACGGAAGTCTCGCTCTGTCGCCCAGGCTGGAATGCAGTGGCGCGATCTCTGCTCACTGCAAGCTCCACCTCCCAGGTTCATGCCATTCTCCTGCTTCAGCCTCCCGAATAGCTGAGACTACAGGCGCCCGACACCACGCCTGGCTAATTTTTTGTATTTTTTAGTAGAGATGGGGTTTCACCGTGTTAGCTAGGATGGTCTCGATCTGCTGACCTCGTGATCCCGCCTGCCTCAGCCTCCCAAAGTGCTGGGATTACAGGCGTGAGTCACTGCAACCAACTGGCGCACAGATTTCTTTAGAAGAAAAAAAAAATGCTTCTAGGTATAAACTTTGTCTATTGCAGTTTAATTCTAAAATAAAAGATAATTGAGTGGAAGTTGAGGGTTTAATCTAGCAGTTAAGTGGTTCAGATATAAACAGAAGGAAAAGTCTCAAGATAACGTTTCGATCCACTTTCATATTTTTACACAATTGCTACTTGTATATGAGGAATTTAGGGGATTTGCTAACCTTTCAAAAGATTAGTATCACTAAATTTGCTTTTTTCTAGAAGAATCCACTTGTATAAAAATATTTGTAATTTTTACACAATGGTTATTTTCATCATGATTAAAGAAAAATTCTCCTTATTAAACTTCATTTCCCTAAGACACTGGTCACATATTTTCAAGTTTCTGAATCATATATATACCCAACTATTAATAAAATGTAAAAAAAACAAACCTCAAATCAATTTTAAAAGCATCTTCTATCGAAGGTCAGTTCACAAAAACCCCCAATAGTTGAAACTATGTCTTCTGACGGGTAGCATTTATAAGGAAGTTTAGAAAGCCAGTCCAGGAGAGAAAGATTTGGTCAAATTCTACAGTAATGCTGTGTTCTGCACATTAGCCTATTAGAGACTCCAAGAAGTCCCATGAGGAGACCTGCTTAAACTGTTTTCTAAATTTAAATGACCACATAATCTATTATCTATGAAAACAAAGTTATCAAACACACTTTAAAAATTCATGGTCTATCTGCATTCTACCGATTAACTGGTCCAGAATCCCGTTAAAAATATTAAACAGGCTGGGCACGGTGGCTCACGCCTGTAGTCCCAGCACTTTAGGAGGCTGAGGCAGTTGGATCACTTGAACCCAGGAGTTCGGGACCAGCCTGGGCAACATGATGAAACCCAGTCTCTACAAAAAAAAAAACCCAAAAAACAAAACATACACACACACACACAAATTAGCCAGGTGTGGTGCCACACACCTGTAGTCCCAGCTACTCAGGAGGCTAAGGCAGGACAATTGCTTGAGCCCAGGAGTTTGAGGCTGCAGTGAGCCAAGATCGTGCCACTGCGCTTCAGCCTGGGTGGCACAGCAGGATCTGGTCTCAAAAAACAAACAAACTATATATATATTGTTAGTGGTCCCATGATCCCATGATATGATCCTGGTGACCCCTGCTTTAGGAGTTCATAAACCAGTCTTTTGATAATTCATCTTAGAGTCTTATCAAGAACTACTTTATAATTTGCAGAATCTACTTTTTCCCTTTGAAAATCAGGACGTTTGCTAGTTTCTAACCTATGAGTAGTTTAATATAGGTTGAGCATCTCAAACCTGAACATCTGAAACATTTTGAGCACTGATATGACACAAAAGAAATGCTCCTTGGAGCATTCCAGATTTCAGATTTGGAATGCTCAACAGTATGAATACAAACACTCTAAAATACAAAAAAATCTGAAACACCTCTGGTCTGAAGCATTTCAGGTAAGACATACTCCGCCTGTACTTTAATTCCTCAAGGCTTAGTAACAGCACGACCTCATCAATCAGGTTCTCAATGGGAATTTGGGGGAAGCACTTAAAAGCGTATCTTTAAGCACTGGTGAGAAGAAAACGCAGACAAGCCTCACTACCTTTGGGACCAGCAACAAGAAAGCCACCAGAGACAAATACTGATCCTTTCAAATCAGTGGCTTGCCACAAGGAGGTGTGCACCAGAAATAACTGGGAAATTCTTAGTTTATAAAGCTCCTTGGATGATTTTAATACATGTTTAGATAAAAATCCTAGTTTTGTGGCATGCACCTGTAGTCCCAGCTACTTAGGAAGCTGAAGTGGGAGAATCGCTTGAGCCAGGGAGGTGGAAGTTGCAGTGAACCAAGATTGTGCCACTGTACTCTAGCCTGGGTGATAGAGTGAGACCCTGTCTCAAAAAAGAAAAAAAAACCTATTTTTGGGTACCATCCTTCTCACTGTAATCATGTCCACTAAGTACAATTTAACCGTAATCATTTGTAATAAAGACCTCTATGCTTTTAACTTTTATGAGTATTTTAGGCCATGAGTCGATGGTATCTTTCTCTAAGTACACTGTACTCTTGTTTCCTTAATAGTATTTTAGGAAACTCTAGCATTATTCTTTGATCTGGCTTCTAAGAATTAAGGTGGTAGGGCTGGGCTACTTTCCCCCATAATTCATATTGCTTTCACTTAACCAACCAATTCTCCCTCTACAGGTAGTAAGTTTTGGAATAGCAGTTTTCATAACCCTTTTTCTTCTTCCTGAGTAGGAAATGACAAATGTACCAGAAATTTTAGCACATTTCTTAGTAGATAGAGTCTGGTTTTGCCTCTCTGTACTTGGTGGTCTTCAACTATTTACTTACATCCACTTGACTAAACAGCCTGTAGTTCACCTTAACAATAATCTCCCTCTTCTTTTGTCCTTACAGTGATCTAAAGAGCAGCCTTGTTATCTGTATCTCTTCTAGACAAACAGCACTACACTGAGTCATGAGCTGTTTCTTCTGACCAAGTTATTCCCTTCCATTGTTATATTCCAGTTGCTTTGCTCCACCAAACTCTTGGTCATATTATATATTAAAATATGTTCTTTATTATTCCTGTTCAGTGAATTGTCTGAGATTTTAAGTACAATTATTGATTTTGGGGGAATTAAAACTTACTCTTTTTACATTGTCTTACAGTTTTCAGAGTTTTTTTTTTTTTTTAAATAAAAATTATTGAATTCATTTTGTTAGCTTAAAACAAGATGTAATTTAGAGAATCATTTATGCTTTCAAATAAAACCTCCTACATTTAATTGACTAAAAGTTTAAGCACAAGTTACTACACAAAGAAAAGCTGTTTTAGGGTTATGTGAACTTGAAATAACACCATTAAGTTTTTCAGCTGTCTGAAAGTAGTACAGCAACATTAAAGGGAAGAGACTAAACACCACCTCTGCTCCTAAACTAACAAGAGCTGAGACACATACAAATTTTATGGCAAGTAATCTAAAACTCTTCTAAAAATGATTAACTGTTATTCTATCCAACAAGAAAACCAATACAACAGATCTATCTAATTAGTTAAGACACCAGATACTCGTCATGCAGTTTCAGTGTCAAGTAACAAACCTCTATAAGTTGTTTCACAAGTTCTAAGTACTCATAACATAACACATTTTAAAAGGCTGATCCCACTTTAAACTACATAGAGTACACAATTATCAAGTGAATGTGCATATACACCAAAGATTCTCAAGTCTAATTTTGAAGCTCAACCTGGCAGCCTCCAAAGATTTCAATATATTGCAATGTCACTAGCATAACTTCCAAAAATAAAATTTCACATGGGGTGGGAAAAATACCATCAAATAGCTGAGTATTCTACCTCTAGAAAGCTGACATACATTAATCTATATTTTTCATGTTAAAATGTGATTGACTTGAGTTGGTACAAGGGATAAATTATATGTTTATCTTACCAAACATTATCTAAGGGTGCAAAATGTAACCATTACAAATTAACACAAAAGTAGGCATTTTAGAATAGTTTTTCAGTACCTTCAGATTCTGACGAAATATAGTTCATTAAAAAAATTATGTGTGCCAATTTTGCTTATTGCTATTAGGTTTTTAAAAAAAACTTCAATTTTTTATCCCAGTTTTATTAGAGATTGCAAAGCATTTTGCCATGTTCAGAAAATAACAAAATTAAACTTGTTTTTCCTATCTGAGCTAATTAAGATATCTGAGCTAATAGCTCTAAGTTACTACTATAAAGAGATAATCAGAAATATAGTTCAAAGTAACAAACTACAATTGATAATCACTAATGGTGACCTTTCATTTTAATATTTCTCTTATTGAGACTCTATTGTGTCTCAATAGATATTTTTTGGTTGTTGTTAACATTCCCATTCACCCTGAAGACACCCATGGGACTTTATTAAATTCAAGAAAATACCCTAAGATATTGATTGCAATGTCAGAGGTGGCCAAATTAAAAATAAAATAATTGCTGATGATTAGGCCTTCTTTTTATTCTCAACTATTTTTGATATGTGTATTTAAAAACTCAATATTTAACAAAAAATGACTATGTTTCAAGTTTCAAAGTTCATTTGAAAGAAGTATATATCATTTCATTTGAAAAATAATGAAGTTTCTGCAGATATATGTAAGATCCCTATATGTGCTATAAATCTGTCATGGAAACCATCAAATTTTAGTACTTTTAAAGGGGAATTCAAAGATTTTTGCTGTATTATGCAATTTAATACAGTAATTTTACATGTAAAAAATAATTTACCCTGAAAAACTCAAGCAAAAAGTCTGATATTTTATCAAAATAATAACAAAATGAGCAATGAAAAAATAGCAAAAGTTTACCAAAAAATAGTAAATTCCTATTTAAATTCCTGTGTTTACTGTATGACACAGATTGTAGCATACTTCAAGCTGTAATATAAACACGGGATATTTGAAATTCAAGCTGCACTTACCAAAATAGTTTTAACCTGAGTCTTTGATGTCTTCAGAAATGCATTTGATGATAATATATGCCAGAATAGTTATTTTGTAGTAGTATAAGGTTACTTTTTTTGAATTGCTCTTAATACTCTTTCCTCTTAAATATTTGTGTAAAATTACAAATATTTATTACATTTCTTGGGTTCACTGAACACAAGGCAGTGTCTGAATTGAAAGGCTGTTACTTTGCTCCTGTTATACAAGCATATAAAGATGCTTAGTTCAAAAAATCTTAGATTTAATATTATTTTCACATTTTGACTTATTTTAGAACAAATATAAAGGGTCAAAATATTACCATAGATATCTGAATATTCCCATGAAATATGTCACACCCACTGAGGAATTAAACAAGTTCACTAAAGAATATCAAATTAATCATTTCCTCCTATAAATATTTTCTTTTTATTTGTGTTTAGAAGTTGCAATTTTAGGTACTATTAACAGAAAATACATAACAAAAGCTTCCTAACAAGTGAAAAAAATAATTATAAATGTTGGAAAAATTGGCCTCATTAACATATTTACAGACTTTTACTTAATACATACGCCTTTGGAAATTAATTATGTGACATTTATACAAGCGTCAAAATTTCCAAATCACTGAGTAGTGAGCACTTCAGTTCTTTACTGTCTACACCCAAATTTGAAAGTCATTTTTAGTTTTTGAAGGTAGAACTGACAAGTAACAGAAATGGTCAATCTGAGATACTATTGACATATTGTTCTATTCCTTCGCCTAAAGGTGCTTCTGTTGAGTAAGTGTCCTTATGCTTTTTTTTCTCTTTGCTCTGATCTTCCTGTAGCTTCAGAATTATGTTTCGGATTTCTTCTCTTTTTGTTCTCATTCTTGGTGGAGGAAACCAGTTTGCCAAATTCATAGGTAGTTCAAAATTGAGAATTGGATTCTGAAAATAAAACAATTAAATGCATATTAGAAAATTGTAATAAATAACCTTTCATTTCAATCACAGAAACATTCCAAAGTTAAAAATAAGAAAACCCAGCAACTCATTCAATATGTATTTGTGTATTATCTATCACAAGTCAAGTACTGTGCTAGGTACTGGAGATACAAGACACAGTTTCTGTCACAGATCTTACAGTCTAGATCAGGGTTTGCCAGTGGACCAAATTCTGCCCACTGCCTGTTTCTGTAATAAAGTTTTATTGGAATACAGTCACACTAACTCATTTACATATGGTCTACAGATGCTTTCACTGGACAACAGCAGAACTAAGAGGCAATAGAGACCGTACAGTTGCAAAGTCTAACGTATTTACTACTTTATTAACGAGTTTGCTAGCTCCAGTTTAGAAAGACAGGTAATTCAACAATTAAAACAAGAAATATGGCAAGTATTATGACAGACGTATAGAGTACTGTGAAAATACATATCTGGGGGTTTTATGCAATTCCAAGAGGAAGTGATATTTAGGCTAAGACCTGAAGAAAGAATATAGGTTAGACAGCCAAGGTATGATAGAAGCAACAAAAGAATATTCCAGGTTAGGAAATATGAATCAAGGCCCAGAGGCAAAAAAGAACACCAAACAATGGCATTCAGGTGGCTGGCTGTTATATTAAATGCTAGAGTGAAAATGGTGGGAAAATGAGGCTAGAAGCTTAAATTAGGGGTCATATCACATAGGTGTTTATCAATCATGTGAAAGATTTTGCTCTGTAAATCAACAGCCACAGGAAGCCACTATAAGATTTAAAGTAGGAAAAGAACAGGATTAGATTTATGTTTTTGTAAAACAACCATGAAAAACAGAAGGCAGGAGGCACAGGAATCTGTTAGAGATTGGTATAGCAGTTCAGAATAGTGACACTTGCGGATAAAGAAGTAAACCTATCTGACATTAAGTGACAATTCACAGAACCTAGTGGTCATCCACTGTATGGTGGATGAAGATAGGAGTCAAGATCACTATAAAGAATATCCAAGAGAGGTATGTGTGGTACTGTACCTCTGAAGTCAAAGCCAAGAGAGTGAGGAAGAAATGGTTGACACTGTCGAAGGGTGCTGGAAAGTCAAAAGCAATTTTAACATAAGGATAAGGATGAAGCCAGATTTTAGAGATTACAAAGGTAGAATCTGTAGAATTAGAGTGTGAATATAAACACTTCTTAAGAAATATATCTATGAAGAGGAGAAAAGAGGCTAAAAGAGGCAGTGTGAATCACGGGAGAGATTTCTTAAGGTGGAAAGAGCTAGTAGAGAGGGCAGGTTGATTGCAGGTTGATAGAATGAGCTCAACAAGCCTTGGATTTGATGAACTGTAAATATACTATTTTTATGCCTTGAAGGTTCTTCCATTTAGAAGTTTTTGCTCCATGGGACAATTTTTGAAACAATAATTTTGAAACTCTGAAATATTTGCTTATTGTGTTTTTTACTAAGGTAAAGTCAAATGCACTATTTTATTATTTATTATATCAGATCCAACAATTGAAACCCACCTCAAAAAAGCTCTCTACATACTGCAATACATATACACCACAGTCACTGAAGTTGTTCTGCTGTGGTACTTTTGGATTAGAGCCCTTCATAACATCTTTGGAAAAACTTCTTTTGCTTCCTTTTTTAACTTCCCATTCCACTTCTAAATACCTGCAATAATTCATATATATTAAGAATATACATATATATAAATATACATAGTTCTTCACCCCATCAGAATACAAAATAAAGTGTGAACTTACTCTCTTAAAATTTTGACAACATTTGACCGAGAAGGGCCTCGGAGTGAGTCCATAAGTAAGATACAAGGTCTGCAGGGTAAAAATAACCAAAAGTCGAATACTTCATAATATTTCAAAGGCATACAGGGATTAAAAGTGGCATATTATAAACAATCAAATTTAAAACCTCCAAAATTCCCTTTGTATGACTCAGTACTAGTGACGGGAAAAAAATGAACCTTATAGACACATTTGAACTTTATAATCTAATAATACTTAAATATCTATGGATATATTAAATATTGAATTATAGAATATTAACCGTATCTTAGCTATATTTTATACTAAAATTCTGTAGTTGGTTTCTAAAAGTACTTCAAAATTAGGAAAAAGTCAAAACAATTCTGAAAATTTGAACATCCCCATATTCCAAATCAAAAAAAGAAGGGCCATGAAAAAGTAGAAAGAAAATAATCCCCCCGACCCCAGGGTCTTACTCTTGTCACCATGTGAAGTGGCGTAATAACGGCTCACTGCAGCCTCAATGTCCCGAGCGCAGGTAATCCTCCCACCTCAGCCCACTGAGGAGTTGGAACTACAGGCATGTGTGACCACGCTCAGCTAATTTTTGTATGTTTTTTGTAGAGACAGGGTTTTTCCATGTTGCCCAGGCTGGTACAGAACTCCTGGGCTCAAGCTATCTGCCCGCCTCAGCTTTCTAAAGTGCTGGGATTATAGGCATGTACTACTGCGCCCAGCCAAAAACCTCATTTTTAACTAAAATTTATTATAGATAAAACAGGTAATCATCATATAAAACAATTAGTTTAGAATGTTTGGTTTTTTTTTTTTTCAAGATTTAACTTCAGAACACACTGTATAACACTCTGTATAACTCTGTATATAAATGTTGATGGCTGATGATTCAACTTTCAATATTTTAATTCTATAAAGTTATGTTGTAAACTCAAGTAAGGAAGTCTAATGTAGAGCCCAAAGCCCTCAAATGTTAAAAAAATCGAGGTTATTTTTTAGCCACCACACTTGGTTCTTTTTTTTTTTTTTAAATTAACTTTTTCCAGAGATGGGGTCTCACTGTGTTGCCCAAGCTGGTCTTGAACTCCTGGCCTCACGCAATCCTCCTGCTTTGGCCTTCAAAAGTGCTAGGATTATAAGTGTGACCCACTGTGTCTGGAATTGATCTAGGTTCTTCCTGCTAAAATTTTATAAAGTTTGGAGCAGATTCTTTAACTACCCTAGGTCTCTATTTTTCTGTAAAATGATGCTTCATTTTCAAAGTCTCTTAATAGTTTCTGTCAACATTTTCTATAAAAAAAAGTCAAAGGAGATTAAACCTAGAAATAGGTAATACTTCATCTAAGAAGTTCAACATCGCTGGAGAGACCTCAGAATAAACATGTACTTCTGAAAACCAAAACTGACTCATTTATTTGGAGCTCTCAGTTGGAACATGTCTCTTACATGTGCCTTAGGTTACTCCACAGCCTTCATAAAGCAGCTAAGGAATCAGTGTAAACTCCAACCCCATGTTACTATTTTATTTGATATATAGTAATTTCTGCTCCAAAACACTGTTAAGTAAAAAGGAACAGTGGTTCACTATCAAAACTTGTGGCCAGGCGCGATGGGTCATTCCTGTAATCTCAGCACTTTGGGAGTCTAAGGCAGGCAGATCGCTTGAGGCCAGGAGTTTGAGACCAGTCTTGCAAACATGGCAAAACCCCATCTCTACTAAAAATACAAAACTTAGCCAGGCATGGTGGTGCGCACCTGTAGTCCCAGCTATTCCTGAGGCTGAGTATGAGAATCGCTTGAACCTGGGAGGCGGAGGTTGTGGTGAGCTGGGATCGTGCCACTACACTCTAGCCTGGGTGACAGAGCAAGACTCTGTCTCAACAAATATATACAAAAAAAAAAAAGTAAACAAAACAAAACATTTGTGTGTGCACACGTGCATGCAGAGGCTGGGGAAACTGGCAAATGGAGGACTGAAATGATTATCCATTCTTCCCATTTTAATCCCTGGATAGCATGCCTCAAGTTTCCTCACTGACTCTGACAGCATTTATGAGTTTTGCTTAAGTATTTGTTAAAAAAAAAAAAAAAACTGTCCTGTTATGTTTTATTGTATGAGCATACTGAAATAAAAATTATGTAGTTTGCAAGATACACAGTTAATGCTTACTGTTTACAGATAGTAGGCTTTAAATGCCACTGTCCTATTTCTGAATTGCAGCTGTCATCAGCAAGGAATCCATCATCACTGCTATCATCCTATAAGAGACAGCCTACTGTTAATATTGAAAATATATAATCTAAATAACTAATAACCTAACAAAATAGCACATTGGAGACAAAATATTTGTAATGAATGTCAAAAATTTTTCTCTATTTAGGTGATTGGACAATAGAGATATGTTGCTTAGTTCCAATTATCTAATGCTACAACATTGATATTTTAAGGAAAAGAAACTACCAAAGGTTTATAACAAATTGTTACATCTATTTACTCAATCTAGAATAAATCTTTAAGATTGAATATATTATGACCGATTCTTATCTCACCAAATATCACTGCTCTGATTTTAGTTTATTTTTACAAAAATTTAGTTTGTTGGCTAAGACAGCTATTTCACAATAGGATATAAATAACATGTTACTTTACATGATAATGTTTTCACACCAGAAATATTTAAAGGGTTTTTGGAAACACTGTTTTCCTTGAGAAACCCACATAACCATCTCACTTGAGAGAAGCTAACTTAAGGACACTGTGTCCTTATTTTGCAGATTCTCTTGAATGTAAAATAAACAAGGCTTTTTTGGTCATTGTTGTTCTTTGAGAAAGCTTCTAGCAACTTTATGAATGGAATAATCAATAGTAGGAATAATAGTAATAATAAAGCACAGTTACATTAGCTTGTTCACATCACAGGTAACTGTTATAATCAAAAGTACCTAAGTGCTCATTATAAATCATGAATGTAATTCCTATATATGTTGGATTGAAAAGCTGTATTTAGCTGTCATACATTGTAAACCAAGAGATATCATAACATGCCTTTTGTTCACAGAAAGATAAAGCAAAAGGAAAGATGGTACAGTATAAAGCTATCTTCACTACTATACAACTCAGTATGTCCTAACAACTAACGAAAGGTCAGAGAATTAACAAAATGGTATGCTGTAGGATTATTATAAACTTTTCTCAATATAAAATCCTCTTTAACAGAAGCTAAAAAGTATTTTCACACATATACTTTATTCTTGCTGTTAATACTGTTTATTAACAGTATTTAATAAGAGACTCTAAGGAAATGTCAAATGAGACTCTAAGGAAAAGTCAGAATTCATCTATATTAACTTTAAATATTATCTGCTTCTGCCATGACATATATAAATTGAATCAGGCAGGAGAAAAAAAATCACTGGAAAAATGGGGAAACAATATAATTTTTTGGTACTCATGTACCACATAACTGAAGATTTAAACATTTGCTTCCTGAATGTCAAGTCAGGTTAAAGGTTAAGTATGACCCATAAATGCTTTGAAAGAGGAAAGTGGGTAGTGGTGGTGGTAGCTGAATTAGGGTGGGATAATTAATATTATACTAAAGTTCAGTCCACACCATAGTAGCAGCAACAACAGCATGAATACATTTATCCTGGCAACTTCTGACTTGAAAGCTGAATTTGTTTTTTAAGATATGATCCAAATCCAGAAGCCATGATAAATTACTAGTTGAAGAAATTGCTTTACAAGACTTTATAAAGTACAATTTTTTAATTTTTCTTTTTCTTTTCTTTTCTTTTTTCTTTTTTTTTAAAGAGATGGAGCTTCCTTATGTTGTCCAGGCTGAACTCAAACTCCTAGGCTCAAGAGATCTTTCTGCCTTAGCCTCCCAAGTCACTGGGACTACAGGTATGCACCGCCATGTTCAGCAAGAAAAACGTTTAATCAGATAGAACATTAGAACTTTTTGCCAAGCATTAAGTTTTACCTGGTTATCCTGATCTTCTGAGAAGTCAATGAGTTCATCTTCAAGCATTTTACCACCTTCAGGTGATTCATCGCTATAGTTTAGTCTGATATTGCTTAAGCCATCTGTACCAGTAAGAAACATTACATAATAAAAAAGGCCATGTCTATCACTCATGGTATATGAGGCTGAAATTAATGCTAGTAGTTAATTAAGGATATAGTAGTCAAGGACACAAAATCTGCCTTAGTCTGTAATATCACAAACATAAAGTGAGTTATTTTAAAAACCTGGATTGACATGTCAATTACAGTTGTTTCCACTACTCAGATGCTAAAATTCATTAAAATTTAAAAACTAAGTATCAGCTATATGATTAAGTATATATATACTTAAATACATATATATATGTATATGTGTAAAGAAGTAAGTACTTTTGTGCTAGGCAAGTCAGGTGTCTTTAGTAATGAAAGCTATGACAGTCTGAAAATAACCTATGTCCAATAACAGAAACAGCAAATCACAGAACATAAAAGAAAATGCAACTGCATAATAATTAAAATTTCAAAAATGTGGAAAATTATACAATTCAGGGCAAAAATGAACATTAATTACAAGTAAGTAATAGGTCTGTTTTTAGACAAATAATAAGGAACTATTTTGCCAAAAGAAGCTAATCACGTTTCAAAGAAATGCAAGATTTACTACCATTTCAAAATTTTATTTTACTTATTTATTTATTTTTTATTTTTTTGAGACGGAGTCTTGCTGTTGCCCAGGCTGGAGGGCAGTGGCACAATCTCGGCTCACTGCAACCTCTGCCTTCTGGGTTCAAGTGATTCTCCTGCCTCAGCCTACTGAGTAGCTGGGATTACAGGTGCATACCACCATGCCTGGCATCTTTTTTCTTTTTGAGTCTTGCTCATTGCCCAGGCTGGAGTGCAGTGGCGCAATCTCGGCTCACTGCAAGCTCTGCTTCCCAGGTTCACGCCATTCTCCTGCCTCAGTCTCCCGAGTAGCTGGGACTACAGGCGCCTGCCACCACGCCCAGCTCCTTTTTTGTCTTTTTAGTAGAGACAGGGTTTCACCGTGTTAGCCAGGATGGTCTGGATCTCCTGATCTCGTGATCCACCCGCCTAGGCCTCCCAAAGTGCTGGGATTACAGGCGTGAGCCACTGCGCCTGGCCACATTTTTCTATTTTTAGTAGAGATGGGGTTTTGCCACGTTGACCAGGCTGGTCTTGAACTCCTGTCCTCAAGTGATCCACCTGCCTTGGCCTCCCAAAGTGTTGGGATTACAGGCATGAGCCACCATGCCTGGCCTTATTTTTTTAAGAGACAGGATTTCTCTCACTCTTTTGACCAGGTGGAGTCCAGTGATGCAATCATAACTCACTGTAACCTTAATCTCCCAGGCTCAAGCCATCCTCCTGCTTTGGCCTCCCAGAGTGCTGGGATTACAGGTGCACACCACTATGCCCAGCTGATTTTTATTTATTTATTTTCCTTTCAAAAATTTGAAAAGCATGACTCTTAGGTATTTTAGACAGGATAAAATTAATTTTGGTTTAAGTTACTAAAAAGGTGTTAAGATATTAACATAAACAAGATGGGATGAAAAGGAAGCAAAAAATCTGAAAAGATATATAATCCAGACTGGCTAACACAGTGAAACCCTGTCTCTACTAAAAAATACAAAAACTAGCCAGGTATGGTGGCATGTACTTGTAATCCCAGCTACTCGGGAGGCTGAGACAGGAGAATTGCTTGAACCTGGGATACAGGGGTTGCAGTAAGCCAAGATCGCACCACTGTACTCCGATCTCAGTGATAGAGTGAGACTGTCTCAAAAAAAGAGAAAAGATATGTATCTAACTGTTGTGTTCAGAAGCATACTATTTAAAATAGCCAATAAACCAATAAAGCACCATGGGGCCAGACACAGTGGCCTAGCACCTGTAATCCCAGCTAGCACTTCGGGAGGCTGAGGCAGGAGGATCACTTGAGTTCAGAAGGATCACCTGGGCAACATAGCGAGACCCTGTCTCTACAAACAAAATAAAATAATCATACAGGTGTAGTGGTGTGCACCTGTGGTCCCAGTTACTCAGGAAACTGAAGTGGGAGGATCACTTGAACATGGGAGGTTGAGATTACGGTGAACTGTGATTGCATCGCTGTACTCTTAACTCGTATGAAAGTGAGAATATGTCTCGAAAAACAACAAAAATCCACCACCACAACAAAAAAACCACTATGAGCTGAGCGCAGTGGCTCACATCTGTAATCCCAACACTCTGGGAGGCTGAGATGGATGGATTGCTTTAACACAGAAGTTTGAGACCAGCCTGGGCAACATAGGGAGCCCCTGTCTCTACAGAAAATAAATTTTGCCGGGCAGGTGACACATGCCTATAGTCCCAGCTACTCGGGGGGTTGAGTTGGGAGGATTGCTTGAGTCCAGGAGGTAGGGACTTCAGTGAGCTGTGACTGTGCCACTGCATTCCAGCCTGGGCAACAGAGTGAGACCCTGTCTTTAAAAAAAAAAAAAAAGAAAAAAGAAAAAAAAGAATTACCTCTTCAAGTTATCTTTTCCAAAAATCTGTATTTTTAAGTCTGTTTAAAGCTAAAACACCTGTATCTGAATAAAATTTGTCCAAAATCTTCAGGCAATTCAGAATTAGTTACAATTGGGTTACTTCTAGCAGCAAATCATTATTATCTATGTAAACTGTGGTCACATAAATATCTATCTACCTTAAACTAAACTACAAATGCCTTTCAAAAACAGGAGAAAAATAGCTTAAATGATGCAGTCAATTCCCTCCATAAACAAATGATCTGGAGTAAACTGAGAGGTGATGACTTGATCAGTGGTTCTCTCAATCAGTGTCAGTTCCTGAGAACTTCTCATATAATGAGACCATGTGAAGATGCTGAGTGTGATTCCAGAGTTTAAGCGTACACATATTTCATGCACCATGGCAAGCCAACTATTTCACAAGGTGTCAAGTGAAAAAACAGCAAGTGAAAGTAGTGATTCCACACATTGTTACTTCCCTAGTTTACTGTAAAAACCTAATTTCCACTTATTTACTACAGCCTGTTATCTGACATAGTCAACACTTGTTGACTATATGTGAAATCACTGTATGTGATTTTTTGTAAAACATTTGTTTCAGAGGAAGAGATAGCTGATATGGTATACACATACTAAAAACAAAACAAAAATGTACAAAGTATAATTCAAAAATGAGTAAATGGGATAAACAAGTATTAAGGCCGCAAACTACATAAAACAAGTTATTTTTGGCTTTGGTCTCCATTAGGATTTTTGAGGCTATTTACTCAAATTTAACTGGATGTTACTTGACCAGAAAATTAATTTGTAGGTGAGAGCACTAGAAATCTCTGGAGTTGGTGTATATGAAGTCCTAGGCTTTTGTCCCATTGCTTTAAGTCAAGCACCTTAATTCATCTGAATTTACATTAAAGTACGTAAGATTATTGGCCAAAAGGAGACTTAAAAAAAGAGCCATACTAAAATTTAATTCACATACCATATACACCCATTTAAAGTATACAATCTAATATTTTTTAGTATATGCACAGTCATCACAACCAATTTTTAAACCTTTTCATCATCTCAAAAAGAAACCCCATACCACTTAACTATCACTCTCTTCCTACATTCCCACCCACCTCACCTGACCACCCCCAAAAGCCCCAAGCAGCCACTAATCTACTCTAGATTTTCCTGCTCAGGAGATTTCTTACAAGAGCTCAACAGGTCGAGTGAGGTGGCACGCACCTCTAATCCCAGCTACTAGGGAGGCTGAGAAGACAATCACTTGAACCTGGGAAGGGGAGGTTGCAGTGAGCCAAGATTGTGCCACTGCACTCCAGCATGGGTGACTAGGAGAGACTCCATCTCAAAAAAAAAAAAAAAAAAGGCTTAACTGTAGCTTTCTAACTCACTAAAATAATATAAGCTGGTATAAGTGCCAAGAGTATGTTCCATATTCACAATTTTTGATAGGTTCTTTCTGAATTCACATAATTTATTCTATGTCCTATACCAATATTTTTCATCCAAAGAAAATTCATTAATTCCATGAGCAAGGTGTTAGGAAAAAAAGAAGAAAAATGTATTAGATCTATTCACAGTTTAAGAAGTTTGCAATATAGCATGTTATGGGTTTTTATGGTGAGGACTATTTTACTTGTAGGTTGGAGAGGAAATTATACAATTGACTTGATATCAAATTTAAGAATTTGAACAGAAACTAGCTTTTTATTTATTTATTTACTTTTAAGACGGAGTCTCGCTGTTGCCCAGCCTGAAGTGCAGTAGCACAATCTCAATTTACTGCAACCTCCGCCCCCGGGTTCAAGTGATTCTCCTGCCTCAGCCTCCTGAGTAGCTGGGATTACAGGCGCGTGCCACCATACCCAGCTAATTTTTGTATTTTTAGTAGAGATGGGGTTTTACCACGTTGGTCAGGCTGGTCTCAAACTCCTGACCTGGCGATCCACCCACCTTGGCCTCCCAAAGTGCTGGATTTAACCACACCTGGCCACAACTAGATTTAACAGGTTCTACAACTACGGAACTGACTCAAGGACAAAAATCAATATATTAGAGCTGAAGAGAGATTTAAACAAGCAGAGATTGGACCAGTGCTCCTCTTCCCACTGAAAACAGTGAAGGAGAGTGAGGAATGAAGAACCAAACTTTAATTGGAATGTCCACAACTATTTTGAGGAGAAAACTTTAATTTCTGCCTTGGTCCATTTGATCTCAATTTACACATTGGTAAATTTGTGTTATACATCTAAGACTGCACAATTACTGTTAATGCTGAATACTGTAAATTTCCTATGAAATTAAATCCAAGTTCCAATAAATGGAAAATATAAACTTTGTTCTACAATTTCAAAATTGCCCTCTAGGGGTGACAGAAGAAACAGAATATAAAAAGGGCACAAGGGGATTTTTTTTTTGGAGTGATGAAAAGTTCTCAATTTTTTTGTTTTTTTATTTTGAGATGGGGTTTCCCTCTGTCACCCGGGCTGGAGTGCAATGGCGCGATCTCCACTCACTGCAACTTCAGCCCCCTGAGCTCAAGCAACCCTCCCTCCTCAACCTCTCAAGCAGCTGGGACCACAGATGTGCACCACCATGTCTGGCTAAGTTTTTGTATTTTTGGTAGAGACAGGGCTTCACCATGTTGCCCAGGCTAGTTTCAAACTTCTGAGCTCAAGTAATCTGCCAATCTTGGCCCCTCAAAGGGCTGGGATTACAGGTGTGAGCCACTGTGCCCTGGTCAGGTTCTCAATTTTGACTGCAGTAGTGATTACATGACACTATATATACATTTATCAAAGTTCATTAAGCTACACTCATAAAATGAGTGAATGTTATTATAATTACACTTCAGTATAAAAGTAAGTTGTGTTACTATATTGTTATAAGTAAATTCTTTAAAAATTTTCTATTTATTTATTTTTTGGAGATGGGGTCTCGCTATGTTGCCCAGGCTGGTCTCAAACTCCTGGCTTCAAGTGATCCTCCCACCTTGGCCTCCCAAAGTGCTGGGATTATAAGTGTGAGCCACCACACCCAGCCATTAACCTGATTTTTTTTTTTTTTTAAACAGGATCTTAATCCTGTTTATTAAAAAATCCAGATTATTCTGAATTTTTTCATTCTTTCAAAGCATTTAGATACGTACCTGTATGATGCGTGGAACTTAAACCTTCATTCTGTAGGCCGTTCTCACTTTTAGTCCTATCAGCACCTTTCTGGGATGTAGATTCTCCTTTATTCAATTCTTCATTTTCACTCGCAGTATGATTTATTTTTTTCACACTATATTTTACACTGCATATGTTTCTCTTATAACGAGGGTCACTTTCTTCCTGCCCAGGATTGGAATCAGTTACAGCTATGCAATGTTTTTTGTTTAGCATCTTCTTAATTACAGGCTTGGCAGAAGAGTTTTGTGAACAACTGTCCATTTCACTGGCTGAAGAAGAAATACAACTGTCCTCTACAGATGAACATTTCTGTATGACAGCATTTTCATGGTAATGAGGATTAGGTTCATACTTTGGTTTTTCCAAACCGGGGAAACAAACAACAGCCAAAAACCAGTGTGCACTGTAAAAAACAAATGAAATAACTAAATATGTTATTAGAAAAGTTTATTATATTTGGCAATACATATCAATTAAAAGTTTTTGTTTTAAAGTTCTTGCCAATGAATTTATTAAAAATGTCTAATTCTGGCCGTGGGGTAGCTCACGCCTGTAATCCCAGCACTTTGGGAGGCTGAGACAGACGGATCACTTGAGGTCAGGAGTTCGAGACCAGTCTGGCCAACATGGTGAAACCCTGTCTCTACTAAAATGCTACTCAGTAGGCTGAGGCAGGAGAATCACTTGAACCCAGGAGGCACAGGTTGCAGTATGCTAAGAGTGTGCCACTGCACTCCAGCTTGGAGGTGACAGAGCAAGACTCCATCTCAAAAACAAAACAAAACAAAACAAAAACCTTATTTTTAAAAAATTCTCAAATTAATCTTGTTTTATGTGATCATTGATTCAGTAACAGAATACAATGTCTATTCAAAAATAACATAGTTTGTATTAAAATTATGTAGCCTGTATTTACTTTTGCAAACAATCCCTGAACCTTTTCTTGTTTTTTGAATGAAAAATTCATTGCTTTTTCTGGCAAGTATGTCATTTTGCAACTCATCATTCCCCTTTGCCTTCTCTTTATGTAAAGAGATGGAAAAAGATTAAACTATCGGCCAGGGGCGGTGGCTCACGCCTGTAATCCTAGCACTTTGGGAGGCCGAAGAGGACGGATTGACTGAATTCAGGAGTTTGAGAACAGCCTGGGCAACACGGTGAAACCGCGTCTCTACTAAAATACAAAAAATTAGCTGGGCGTGGCAGTGTGCACCTGTAGTCCCAGCTACTCGGGAGGCTGAGGCAGGAGAACTGCTTGAACCTGGAAGGCGGAGGTTGCAGTGAGCCAAGATTGTGCCACTGCACTCCACCCTGGGCGACAGAGTAAGACTCCATCTCAAAAAAAAAAAAAAAAAAAAAAAAAAAGATTAAACTATCTTCAGCAGTTATATTAGGTTATATGATTTTCAACATTTTCTAAGAATTGCATATATAGTTTTGTTCTTTTTACTGTTACTGTGTGTTATTAAGATAGGAAAGGCTTAATATCAAAATACGTATATAAGTAATGTTTTATCTTATGCTATATTGAAATTTAATACATTAAAAATAAATAACATATCTAATTTAGTCCTTGTACAAAAATTTAAGTATTAGTAGACAGTTCCAGCTATCAAGCAGGTGTTTATGATACAGATGAATTCAGGTATCAATGTTCCCAACAGTAGAGTACAGGACACAAGCAATAAGCTGTACAGTACTGGCTAACATTCATTTTTTGCTAGACACAGGGCTCTGTTGGAATACAAGGAATAGGCTATAGATGTCAGGAAGCTTATTGGTCAAGTACAATAATGTTTGTCCTATGATAGGGTTTTCAATAAATATTTGCTGGATGAAAAACAAATTATCTTGCCATGGATAAAAATTATTCCACATTCTCATTTTTGCAAAAGATTAGAGTACCCAAGGCAGTAATAAGAAACAGCACTATCTATCTCTTCATCGAACAGTATCCAGTAGAAATGGCTCTCATAGGCTGGCTGGCTTCATCTTCAGTATTGCGAAGGCCAGATGGATGAACGCTTGCTTCTCTCCTGTTCTTCATTATTAATCCTTAGTACCCTATGGATTTAGATCAGGCTAACGCACCAACCTCCTCGTTTCATCATTTCTAACACAAAGCTAATTTTATTTATAAAGTCACATCTCAACTTCAGACATGTTGCAATGAGAAAAAAATGTGTTTTAAAAATTGATGCCGGATATGGTGGCTCACACCTGTAATCTCAACACTTTGGGAGGCTGAGGCAGGTGGATCGCTTGAGTTCAGGAGTTGGAGACTGGCCTGGGCAACGTGGCAAAACCCAATCTCTACCAAAAACACAAAATATTAGCTGGGTGTGATGGCACGTGCCTGTGGTCCAAGCTACTGGGGTTGGGGGCTGAGGTGGGAGGATACTTTGAGCCTGGGAGGCGGAGGTTGTAGTGAGCCAATATGGTGCCACTGCACTCCAGCGTGGGAGACAGAGTGAGACCCCATCTCAAAATAAATAAAATAAAATTGATGAAATACAGTGTAATACAGTGACTCTCAACCTACTGCTGTAATAAACCCTATCACAGTTCTTAACATTTCTTAGCTATGCCAATATGGCTAAACTACAAATTTCCTCACCTAAAAACTAGGAAAAATCCTTTTTGGCCTAAGAAGAGAAAGCTGAATCAGACCATTACTTCCAACAATTACTTCCTTTAAGCCAGGGTTTTGCTTTTATGATTCCTTTTAATAATAGCTACATTAACTTTAACAGCAGGAGAGATGCTAACACAGACTTCTGGCCAGGCTCAGTGGCTCACACCTGTAATCCTGGTGCTATGGGAGGCTGAGGTGGGGGAACTGCTTGAGGCCAGAAGTTTGAGACCAGTCTGGGCAACACAGCTAGACCCCATCTCTAAAAAAAATAAAAAAATAAAAAAAATTAGCTGGGCCTATGGCACACACCTGTAGTTCTAGCTACTTGGGAGGCTGAGACAGGAGGATCGCTTAAGCCTAAGAGTTTGAAGCTTCAGTGAGCTATGATTGCACCACTGTACTCCAGCCTGGGCAACAGAATGAGACTCTGTCTCTAAAAAACAAAACAAAACAAAATACCTAGGCAATTTCACTTAAGATGGATTAGACCCATACATCAAATTTGTGTTTCTGAAAATTACTATAACAATTTTAATAAACAGCTTAGAAACTTAAGAAAAAAATTGGGCCAGGTACAGGCACATGCCTGTAATTCCAGCACTTTGAGAGGATAAGGCAGGTGGATTGCTTGGGCTCTGGAGTTTGAGATCAGTCTGGGCAGCATGGCAAAACCCCATCCTCTAAAAAAAACACAAAAATTAGCCAGGCGTGGTAGCATGTACCTATAGTCCCAGCTACTCAGGAGGCTGAGGATAGAGGATCGCTTAAGCCTGGGAGGTTGAGGCTGCACTAAACTGACATCATGCTGCTACATTCCAGTCTGGATGACACAGAGAGACTCTATCATGAGAGAAAAAAAAAAAAAAAAAAAAAAAGAAAAAAAAATTGGTACCACCAGAAAAAATAAAAACAAAACAGATGACAAATATATGGCAGCCAATCTAACATAATTAATGCATAAGTATTCGTAGCTTTATCTCTTCAAAAAAAAAAAAAAAAAAGGAAAAACAAAAACAAGCTTTCTTGATTTATAGGCTATTTTTAAATCTATAAATGGTAGAGTCCTCTTACAGAGTTCATTCTCTACCTCTCACTAAGATGACTGGAAGCACTGATAATAACTTCCATGCACAGGTATAGTGATTAAGAGGGATGTGCCTCTATCCCTAAATCTTGTGTAATCAAATTATATTTCTATTTAAAATGTTTATAATTCATTTCTGACAAATGGCTTTCCTCCCTTTCACCTAGTAAGCTGTTCACATGTTACTTTACAAGACAAATTTGTACCCAGTCAAGAAACCTCTTTTCATTCTTTCTTTTTGAGATGGAGTCTCACTCTGCTGCCCAGGCTGGAATGCAGAGGCATGATCTTGGCTCACTGCAACTTCTGCCTCCTGGGTTCAGGCGATCCTCCTGCCTCAGCCTCCTGAGTACCTAGGATGACAGGCACACACCACCACGCCCAGCTAATTTTTGTATTTTCAGTAGAGACACAGGTTTCACCACGTTGGCCAACCTGGCCTTGAATCCCTGACCTCAAGTACTCCACCCCCTTGGCCTCCCAAAGTGCTGGGATTATAGGCGTGACACCACACCCAGCCAAAACCTTATTTTGAAGAGAATGAAGAAATCAACTAGTTTTAAATGTTTTAAATTTTACTATGATAATATGAATTTAAAAATATATAGCTCTGCGAGCAGTGGCTCATGTCTGTAATCCCAGCTACTTGGGAGCCTGAGGTGGGGGGGATGGCTTGAGGCCAAGAGTTCAAGACCAGCCTGAGCAACACAGTGAGATACCCACCTCTACAAAAGTTAAAAAAAAAAAAAAATTCGGAAGCTAGCTTAGCACAGCTAGACTTATTATACATAAACAATCTCATAGAATACCAACTCCAGGAAAGCATATTCTGCAACCATGATAGAGTGAGACAAAGTAGGGCCATATCATAATTTGTCTAAGCAGAGAAAAATATAAGGTTACAGTTGGAAACCACAAAATAGTCAACATTCTTCTTCTTTATTAATAAGTGAATGCTACTTCTTTACCTAGGCAAACCACCACTACTTTAGACCCTCCCCCATTATCACCCAAGGAAAGCCCAGATGCTTTCACAGATTCTTTGAAACTCCCTTTTAATGAGAGGCTCCAGAGCTGCCCATGGTGTGTGTTATTCCTTGATGTAAGTAATAAACAAAGTTTTCCAACTACAAATGTATTTCTGGTGGTCTTTGGATCAAGGGCATAGAAAAACAAAAGAACAAAATACAAAAAACTTTTAAGTCTTACTTGTAAAATAATACTATCTAGTCATTGTGAGAGAATAATATAAATATTTAAACACCTCCATTTACTCAGAAACTTCTTCAAGTAGTCTGCATGGTTTTTAATTGAAAAATGGCATAAATCCAACCATCATTTCTCCCTTCTGGTTAAAAACAGAAGTGTATTTTAAACTTAAGATTCCAACTCCTTTATGTGACCTAATCATCTTTTTGTAAAAATAATACTTTTCTATAGATTATTTGCTAGACAATAAGCACCACTTAAAAAAAAATAGTATTATTTGACATTAATGAATAAAATGAGATTAGAAAGGTATCTGGTCTACTGTCTGTAAAATTCAGTATCTTACATGATTCACTGTGAAACTGCATTAATTCTTGTAAAACAGGCAGTACAAATATGAATATATACAAGAGATTTCAGAAAGATGTTTTAAAATGAATTCTTCACCTCATACTAATTATTTAAAAATTGCCATCATTTACATAAAGGAAATCCTTACTCACGCTTCATTAAGGGGTACAAAAATAAAATCCTTCTCAAAAATATCTACATGCCGGGTCCATGTTTTTACTCTCCCATGTCGCTTTTGCTGTATTCTGTAAGAAAGAGATAAATTATAAGCTTCTGAAATATTTCTAGTGCTCCAGCTTATATGTAGTGATTTATAAATTAAGAAGATTCAGATGTAATAGCTCAAACAGTTGCATAAAATGGTTTGACAAACTGGGGAAAGAAAATAGAACTTGTTGGATTGAAACTAGGAAGGCATGGGACTACCCACTGTTGAATGTGGAGAAAGATATTTTACTCCTGTTACTCCATCTGAGGGGCGGAAGTTCTAGTGCTTATCTTGCCTAGACTTCTCTTTACTATTTTTATTACTGCAGAATTGGTACTGGCAACTATATTGAGAGGTGTAGCCAAGCAAAACTTAGGGTAACTGGGGAGAAAACAGTAGGAAAAGTGAGCATTATCTGATGGTAGATGAAGCAATATAGCTATGAGCACTGGTCAAAACCAATGACTATTATCAACTCTAAGAGGCAACATTAGGAATTGCTGAAATAAGAGAAAATATTAATTATTATTATTTATTATCACGCATAGCAGCCATCAATTCAAGACATCTAAGACTAGTTTTAAATTTTAAAATCTACTAATTCTTAAGTGTATCTTCTGATCAATTACCAGCAAATTATCAGAGCTAGATGCCATCACTATATGGAGAAGAATTATAAAGAAAATAGGTGGGCATGGTGGCTCACACCTGAAATCCCAGTACTTTGGGAGGCAGAGGCGAGCAGATTCCTTGAGCCCAGGAGTTTGAAAAAAGCCTGGGAAACATGGTGAAACTCTGTCTCTACAAAAAATACAAAAATTAGCTGGGTAGGGTGGCATGTGTCTTAGTCCCAGCTACTTGAGAGGCTGAGGTGGAAGGATCACTTGAGAGTGGGAGGTGGAGGTTGCAGTAAGACAAGATTATACCAATGCCCTCCAGCCTGGGTGACAGAGTGATACCCTGTCTTGAAAAAAAAACAAATCAGGCCTACTATGTACAATAGTATTTCCTTAATTTGTCTGAGAAGAATCACCCAAAGGGCTTATTAAGAGTATAGATTCACAGGTTCCTTTCTATTATGGATAAACACCTAGGATAAAACAGAGTAATCTGTAGTTAGTAAGTATCTAAGTAATTAAAAAAAAACCTATTAGTCACATCTGGGAAACATTATTCTACATATTTGACCTAGAACATTTATAAATTCTAGGTATTCTGAAAGTATTAGAATGTTATGAATTATATTAATTTTGTAAACTGATAAGTAAATGATATTGCCTCAATATAAGTAAGTTGTTAAAAAAAATTCCAAAACTAGCACAAAGTTAGTCTAAGGCAGGTGAATATGAACCCATGAAGCATGAAAATGGAATTGACTTATTTAGTGTGTTCTCTTCCTGGCTGGAGAATTTAAAAAGTAAGCAAAAGAATTGCAGAGATTTGTGTTTTCTTTCAAGTACGTGATTTTTTACTTAGTTAAATTTGAGTGACTTACATCTGTTAAATATTTTCAGAGTTTGACTTACGACAGATTAGTTGTTTCATGATTTCTCCTCTCTCTCTGATTAAGGCGTTTATAGAAAAAAGAACTGAATATATGAATTCGGTCAGCGTCTTCCTTCTTCAGTTTTTCAAGCACCAAATATCTATTTGATACAAAATAATTCAAATATAATTAATGTAACAGTTCACTTTATTTACTTATTTCTATTTTTTTGAGACGGAGTCTCGCTCTGTTGCCTAGGCTGGAGTGCAGTGGTGCGATCTCAACTCACTGTAACCTCCACATCCTGGATTTAAGTGATTCTCCTGCTTCAGCTTCCCAAGTAGCTGGGATTACAGGCACACACCACCACGCCGAGCCAATTTTTGTATTTTAGTAGAGATGGGGTTTCAGGTGTTGGTCAGGCGGATCTCAAACTCCTGACCTCAAGTAATCCGCCCGCCTCAGCCTCCCAAAGTGCTGGGATTACAGGCGTGAGTCATTGCGCACAGCCACAGTTCGCTTTATATTAAAAACTCAGTAAATCTTTCTTCTTTAGAACCATCAATCTCTCGAACCAAGGAAATTATTAGCAAAGTTTGATAACTATCAGATTATCTTCAGGCAAGGAAAATTACTATTTGCAAATAAAATTATAACATAAACATTTAATGTTTTAAAACAAGGACACATTCTATGCAGTGAGCTGAAATTGAGCCAATGCACTCCAGCCTGAGCAACAAAGTGAGACTGTCACACATAAAAAAACCAAAAATCTTGTTAGGCTGAGCACGATGGCTCATGCCTGTAATGTCAGCACTTTGGGAGGCTGAGGTGGGCAGATCACCTGAGGTTGGGAGTTTGAGACCAGCCTGGCCAATACGATGAAACTCTGTCTCTACTAAAATACAAAAAATTAGCAGGGCATGGTGGCGAGTGCCTATAATCCCAGCTACTTGGGAGACTGAGGCGGGAGAATCACTTGAACCTGTGAGGCAGAGGTTGCAGGGAGCCAAAATCACGCCACTACACTCTAGCCTGGGCATGACAGAGCAAGACTTGGTCTCAAAAAAATAAAAATAAACTTAAAAAAACCAAGGGCACACTCTAAATCTAGAGTAAAGCGTATGTCCCCACATCATTCATAATAGCCCAAAAGCATAAGAAAAATGCTCACTGACAAATGGAAAAATAAAGTGTTTCATTTATACGATCAAATATTTGAAATAGAAATGAAGTGCTAATACATATGATATCATAGAAAATCCTTGAAAACATGCTAACTGAAAGAATCTACTCATAAAAACCACCTATTTTATGGTTCTATTTATACAAAATGTCCAGAATACAAAAAGCCAGAGATAGAGAAAAGACTGACAGTTGCATAGGGCTGGAGGAGGGATTGGAAGAAAACAGAGATTGCTAATGGGTACTAGGCTTCTTTATGAAGAAATGAAACACACTGAATTGTATACTTTAAATGGGTGAATTGTATGTTATATGTATTATATCTGAATAAAAGTGTTATGTATTGTTTATTTCATTTTAAACAGTTCAGTTAATAAACCATGAAGAACCAGCAGCATAGTATTTTTTATGAAACTAGAAAATAAAGAGAAAGAACTTGTACACTGGTGAGGTGGTAACAATGACTCTGTAAAGTGATCTTCCATTGGCTCTAATTTTTTTTGAGATAAGAGTTTCGCTCTTGTTGCCTAGGTAGGCTGCAGTGCAATGGCATGATCTCAGCTCACCACAACCTCCACCTCCCGGGTTCAAGCAATTCTCTTGTCTCAGCCTCCTGAGTAGCTAAGATTACATGCATGCACCATCATGCCAGGCTAATTTTGTATTTTCAGTAGAGATGGGGTTTCTCCATATTGGTCAGGTTGGTCTTGAACTCCCGACCTCAGGTGATCCACCTGCCTTGGCCTCCCAAGGTGCTGGGATTACAGGTGTGAGCCACTGCGCCTGGCCTGGTTCTAATTTTTTATTGCCTTAGTTATTTTTTATACATCTATATCAAAACAAATAACAATAGTCATTTATATCACAAAGAGAAATTATGATATATTAAATTTATTTATGATCCAAACTTTCTCATAGGACTTACGCCAGTTCAAGCTTATGACCATATTAATATTATGAAAATGAGGACAATCTGAAAGCCTTGTGAAATCTTACACAGAAAGAGCAATGCTTAAAACATCTGGCCCCCAGAGGGCACGTTCTTGAGACCTGTTACTTTCATCACTAATAAGCAAAAATTCCATAGCTCAAATTTTAACAAAAAGGACATTAATTTAAAAGATTTCTTGCTTTCAGGCAACTCAGTGTGCCCCTAAAGAAGATAATACAAGACAGTGAATCAGATCAAGACATAGTTTACATTAATTACTGAATTCTACAATCTTCAAAACACACCATGTAGAGAAATAGCTATCAGTCCAGGGACTATACTGTAATGAGTGAACCATGAGACTTTTGCTGGCCCAAACTACAATGGCTACTTTGGGGTTTTTTTTTTCCCCTCAGACCGAGTCGCACTCTGTCCCCCAGGCTGGAGTGCAGTGGCACAATCTTGGCTCACTGCAATCTCCGCTTCCAGGTTCAAGTGATTCTCCTGCCTTAGCCTCCTGAGCAGCTAGGATGACAGGCACCCGCCACCACACCCAGCTAATTTCTGTATTTTTTTTAGTAGAGGTCGGGTTTTTACCATGTTGGCCAGGTTGGTCTTGAACTCTGTCCCTCAAATGACCCTCCCACCCTGGCCTCCCAAAGTGCTGGGATTTTAGGCGTGAGCCACTGTGCCTGGCCTACAATGGTTGTTTTACAAAACTGAATTGAATAAAGGGATATTCACCTTAAAAAAAGGAAATGTATTTGTGATTTAAGAAAACTGAGCTGGGCGTAGTGGCTCACTGCAGCCTCCACCTCCTGGGCTGAAGCCATCCTTCTACCTCTACCTCCAGAGTAGCTGAGACTACAGGCATACTCTACCACACCCAGCTAACTTTTGCTTTTCTTTTTTTGGGTAAACATGGGGTTTCGCCATGTTGCCCAGGCTGATCTTGAACTTCACCCTGGGTGACAGAGCGAGACTGTCTCAAAAAAACAAAAAGACAAACAAAAAATGAAACAAAAAAGATTTTAAGAGCCCGGGCGTGGTGGCTCACGCCTGTAATCCCAGCACTTTGGGAGGCTGAGGTAGGTGGATCACGAGGTCAGGAGATTGAGACCATCCTGGCTAACAAACCCCGTCTCTACTAAAAAAATACAAAAAAATTAGCCGGGCGTGGTGGCGGGCACCTGTAGTCCCAGCTACTTGAGAGGCTGAGGCAGGAGAATAGCGTGAACCTGGGAGGCAGAGTTTGCAGTGAGCTGAGATCAGGCCACTGCACTCCAGCGTAGGCAACAGAGCGAGACTCTGTCTCAAAAAGAGAAAAAGAAAAAGAAAAGAAAAAAAAGATTTTAAGGTTAGCCTCTCACGATATGAAAGAGACTCTGAACATAATTTTTATTAAAATAGTCCTCTTCTTCCCTACATTAACATTCCCCAGATGCAATGCCCTTCTATTCCTTATAATGTCGGCAAAGTTTGTTTCAAAGTTTCTTATTCAGAAAGTTAGAAATGGAGAAGAGTTGGCCGGGCGCGGTGGCTCACGCCTGTAATCCCAGCACTTTGGGAGGCTGAGGCGGGCGGATCACGAGGTCAGGAGATCGAGACCATCCTGGCTAACACGGTGAAACCCTGTGTTTACTAAAAACTTCAAAAAATTAGCCAGGCGTGGTGGTGGGCGCCTGTAGTCCCAGCTACTTGGGAGGCTGAGGGAGGAGAGTGGCATGAACCCGGGAGGCAGAGCTTGCAGTGAGCTGAGATCGCGCCACTACACTCCAGCCTGGGAGACAGAGCGAGACTCCGTCCCCCCGAAAAAAAAAAAAAAAAAAAAAAAAACATGGAGAAGAGTTAGCAACTCTGGTTGTGGCAGTTACTCATTTAGTAATGAAGTTAAAAAAAAATTTTTCTCTTTAATTCACTTCGATGAATGTCATGAGACAAACATAAATGAAGATCTTTTAAAGCATGGATTTTGTTAGGTCTTTTATTATTTGGTATCTCCCTCAGAGAAGGCAGACCTCATAGATATCATAAGTTTACTATATGGATTTGTTTTAATGTGTAACTGTAAAATTTTAAAGGTGTTTGCTGAAAATATAAAGTCAGTGTGATAAATATTAAAGCTCTACTATAGTGTAGATTAAGTATGAAACATGCTAAAATGTAAGCAAAATACAGGAGTTCAACTTAAGATTTTACATTGAGCAATATGCTTTCAAAAACACAAAACCATTTTAAATATAAAGACTTAAATAGCCTAAAAGTAAAGGAGTGAAGGGATATATGACATATGACATGTAAATGCAAATCAAAAGAAGGTGAAGTAGCTATATTCATTTTGAACAAAGTAGACAAGGACAAGGAAGATTATGAAAGATAATGAGGGACATTACATAATAATATAGAGGTGAATTCTCCAACACATAAATGTGTATGTGCCTACCAAGGGAGCTTCAAAATATGTGGCAAAAATTGATACAACTTTGAAATAAGTAGACAAATTCATAATTATAGTTGGAGATTTCAACAACCCTTTCTCAATAACTGATAGAACAAGTAAGCAGAAAATCAGTAAGTATGAAGATGAGCTGAAAAAGTAATATCAACCAACTTCACATAATTGACATTCACAAAACACTCCATCCAACAACAAAAACATTTATCTATACATTCACTTCAGGCTATTCAGTAGCTTGGTTTGTATTCAGGTAGTATACATTAGGACTGATAGATAATATTTTTTAAAATTGTGGTAAAAACATAAAATTTGGCCAGGCGCAGTGGCTCACGCCTATAATCCCAGCACTTTGGGAGACCGAGGTGGGCAGATCACGAGGTCAGGACCTTAAATGACCTGATGGAGCTGAAAACCATTGCACAAGAACTCCATAATGCATGCACAAGCTTCAATAGCCAATTTGATCAAGTGGAAGAAAGGTTATCAGTGACTGAAGATCAAATTAATGAAATAAAGCAAGAAGACAAGGTTAGAGAAAAAGAGTAAAAAGAAACGAACAAAGCCTCCAAGAAATATGAGACTATGTGAAAAATCTACGTTTGACTGGCGTACCTGAAAGTGATGTGAATAATGGAACCAAGTTGAAAAACACTCTTCAGGATATTATCCAGGAGAACTTCCCCAACCTAGCAAGGCAGGCCAACATTCAAATTCAGGAAATGCAGAGAACATCCCAAAGATATTCCTCGAGAAGAGCAACCCCAAGACACATAATTGTCAGATGCCCCAAGCTTGACATGAAGGAAAAAGTGTTAAGGGCAGCTAGAGAGAAAGGTCGAGTTACCTACAAAGGGAAATCCATCTGACTAACAGTGGATATCTCAGCAGAAACCCTACAAGCCAGAAGAGAGTGGGGGCCAATATTCAACATTCTTAAAGAAAAGAATTTTTGGCCAGGCGCGGTGGCTCAAGCCTGTAATCCCAGCACTTTGGGAGGCTGAGACGGGCGGATCACGAGGTTAGGAGATCGAGACCATCCTGGCTAACATGGTGAAACCCCGTCTCTACCAAAAAAATACAAAAAAAACCAGGCCAGGTGAGGTGGCGGGGGCCTATAATCCCAGCTACTCGGGAGGCTGAGGCAGGAGGACTGCGTAAACCCAGGAGGCGGAGCTTGCAGTGAGCTGAGATCCGGCCACTGCACTCCAGCCTGGGCAAAAGGGTGAGACTCCATCTCAAAAAAAAAAAAAAAAAAAAAAAAAAAGAAAAGAATTTTCAACCCAGAATTTCATATCTAGCCAAACTAAGCTTCATAAGTGAAGGAGAAATAAAATGCTTCAGAGACAAGCAAATGCTGAGAGATTTTGTCACCACCAGGCCTGCCTTACAAGAGCTCCTGAAGGAAGCACTAAACATGAAAAAGAAACAACCGGTACCAGCTACTGCAAAAGCAGGCCAAATTGTAAAGACCATCGACGCTATGAAGAAATGGCATCAATTAATGGCCAAAATAACCAGCAAACATCATAATGACAGGATCAAATTCACACATAACAATATTAACCTTAAATGTAAATGGGCTAAATGCCCCAATTAAAAGACACAGACTGGCAAATTGGATAAAGAGTCAAGACCCATCAGTGTGCTGTATTCAGGAGACCCATCTCACATGCAGAGACACACATAGGCTCAAAATAAAGGGATGGAGGAAGATCTACGAAGCAAATGGAAAGCAAAAAAAACACAGGAGTTATAATCCTAGTCTCTGACAAAACAGACTTTAAACCAACAAAGATCAAAGAGACAAAGCTATTACATAATGGTAAAGGGATCAATTCAATAAGAAGAGCTAACTATCCTAAATATATATGCACCCAATACAGGAGCACCCAGATTCATAAAGCAAATCCTTAGAGACCCACGAAGAGACTTAGAATCCCACACAATAATAATGGGAGACTTTAACACCCCACTGTCAACATTAGACAGATCAACGAGACAGAAGGTTAATAAGGATATCCAGAACCTGAACTCAGCTCTGTAACAAGCAGACCTAATAGACACCTACAGAACTCTCCACCCCAAATTAACAGAATATGCATTCTTCTCAGCACCACATCACACTTATTCTAAAATCAACCACATAATTGGAAGTAAAACACTCCTCAGCAGATGTAAAAGAACAGAAATCACAACAAACTGTCTCTCAGACCACAGTGTAATCAAATTAGAACTCAGGATTAAGAAACTCACTCAAAAAACTGCCCAACTACATGGAAACTGAACAACTTGCTCCTAAATGACTACTGGGTAAATAACAAAATGAAGACAGAAATAAAGATGTTCTTTGAAACCAGTGAGAACAAAGATACAATGCACCAGAATCTCTGGGACACATTTAAATCATCTTAACTTAAAGCAGTGTGTAGAGGGAAATTTATAGCACTAAATGCCCACAAGAGAAAGCAGGAAAGATCTAAAATCGACACCGTAACATCACAATTAAAAGAACTAGAGAAGCAAAAGCAAACACATTCAAAAGCTAACAGAAGGCAAGAGATAACTCAGATCAAAGCAGAACTGAAGGAGCTAGAAACACAAAAAACCCTTCAAAAAAAAAAATCAATGAATCCAGGAGCTGGTTTTTTGAAAAGATCAACAAAATTGATAGACCGCTAGCAAGACTAATAAAGGAGAGAAGAATCAAAAGACGCAATAAAAAATGATAAAGGGGGTATCACTACTGATCCCACAGAAATACAAACTACCATCAGAGAATAAACACCTCTACGCAGATAAACTAGAAAATCTAGAAGAAATGGATAAATTCCTGGACACATACACCCTCCCAAGACTAAACCAGGAAGAACTTGAATCTCTAAATAGACCAGTAACAGGCTCTGAAATCTCTAAATAGACCAGTAACAGGCTCTGAAACTAAGGCAATAATTAATAGCCTACCAACCAAAAAAAGTTCAGGACCAGACAGATTCACAGTCGAATTTTACCAGAGGTACAGAGAGGAGCTAGTACCATTCCCTCTGAAACTATTCCAATCAACAGAAAAAGAGGAAATCCTCCCTAACTCATTTTATGAGGCCAACATCAATGCTGATACCAAAGCTTGGCAGAGACACAACAAAAAAAGAGAATTTTAGATCAATATCCCTGATGAACACTGATGTAAAAATCCTCAATAAAATACTGGCAAACATAGTCCAGTAGCACATCAAAAAGCTTATCCTCTACGATCAAGTCGGCTTCATCCCTGGTATGCAAGTCTGGTTCAACATACGCAAATCAATAAACTTAATCCATCACATAAACAGAACCAACCACAAAAACCACATGATTATCTCAATAGATGCAGAAAAGGCCTTTGATAAAATTCAACAGCCCTTCATGCTAAAAACTCTCAATAAACTAAGTATTGATGGAAAATCAATAAGAGCTATTTATGACAAACCCACAGCCAATATCATACTGAATGGGCAAAAACTGGAAGCATTCCCTTTGAAAACCCGCACAAGACAAGGATGCCCTCTCTCACCACTCCTATTCAACATAGTGTTGGAAATTCTGGCTAGGGCAATCAGGCAAGTGAAAGAAATAAAGGGTATTCAATTGGGAAATGGGGAAGTCAAATTGTCCCTCTTTGCAGATGACATGATTGTGTATTTAGAAAACCCCATCGTCTCAGCCCAAAAATCTCCTTATGCTGACAAGCAACTTCAGCAAAGTCTCAGGATACAAAATCAATGTGAAAAAATCACAAGCATTCCTATACACCATTAACAGATAAACAGAGAGCCAAACCATGAGTGAACTCCCACTCACGGTTCCTACAAAGAGAATAAAATACCTAGGAATCCAACTTACAAGGGATGTGAAGGACCTCTTCAAGGAGAACTACAAACCACTGCTCAATGAAATAAAAGAGGACACAAACAAATGGAAGAATATTCCATTCTCATGGATAGGAAGAATCAATATCGGGAAAATGGTCATATTGCCCAAAGTAATTTATAGATTCAATGCCATCCCCATCAAGCTACCAATGACTTTCTTCACAGAATTGGAAAAAACTACTTTAAAGTTCATATGGAACCAAAAAACAGCCTGCATTGCCAAGACAATCCTAAGCAAAAACAACAAAGCTGGAGGCATCATGCTACTGGACTTCAAACTATACTACAAAGCTACAGTAACCAAATCAGCACGGTACTGGCACCAAAACAGAGATATAGACCAATGGAACAGAACAGAGGTCTCAGAAATAACATTACACATCTACAACCATCTGATCTTTAACAAACCTGACAAAAACAAGAAGTGGGGAAAGGATTCCCTATTTAATAAATGGTGCTGGGAAAATTGGCTAGCTGTATGTAGAAAGCTGAAACTGTATCCCTTCCTTACACCTTATACAAAAATTAATTCAAGATGCATTAAAGACTTAAATGTTAGACTTAAAACCATAAAAACCCTAAAAGAAAACCTAGACAATACCATTCAGGACATAGGCATGGGCAAGGACTTCATGACTAAAACACCAAAAGCAATGGCAACAAAAACCAAAATAGACAAATGGGATCTAATTAAACTAAAGAGCTTCCACATGGCCAAAATACACAAATCGGATCTAATTAAATTAAAGAGCTTCTACACAGCAAAAGAAACTATCATCAGAGTGAACAGGCAACCTATAGAAAATTTTTGCAATCTACCCATATGACAAAGGGCTAATATCCAGAATCTACAAAGAACTCAAACAAATTTACAAGAAAAAAACAACCCCATCAAAAAGTGGCCAAAGGATATGAAGACACTTCTCTACAGAAGACATCTATATAGCCAACAGGCGCATGAGAAAATGCTCATCATCACTGGTCATCAGAGAAATGCAAACCAAAACCACAATCAGATATCATCTCACGCCAGTTAGAATGGCAATCTTTAAAAAGTCAGGAAGCAACAGATGATGGAGACGATGTGGAGAAATAGGAACGCTTTTACACTGTTGGTGGGACTGTAAATTTGTTCAACCATTGTGGAAGATAGTGTGGCGATTCCTCAAGGATCTAGAACTAGAAATACCATGTGACCCAGCAATTCCATTACTCGGTATATACCCAAAGGATTATAAATCATGCTACTATAAAGACATATGCACACGTATGTTTATTGTGGCACTACTCACAATAGCAAACAGTTGGAACCAACCCAAATGTCCATCAATGATAGACTGGATTAAGAAAATGTGGCACATACACAACATGGAATACAATACACCATGCATAGTTGCAGCCATAAAAAGGATGAGTTCATGTCCTTTGCAGGGACATGGATAAAGCTGGTAACCATCATTCTCAGCAAACTATCACAAGGACAGAAAACCAAACACAGCATTTTCTCTCATAGATGGGAACTGAACAATGAGTTCACTTAGACACAGGGCGAGGAACATCACACACCGGGGCCTGTTGCGGGGTGGAGGGCTGGGGGAGGGATAGCATTAGGAGAAATACCTAATGTAAATGATGAGTTGATGGGTGCAGCAAACCAACATGGCACATGTATACCTATGTATCTATGTAGCAAACCTGTACATTGTGCACATGTACTCTAGAACTTAAAGTGTAATTAAAAAAAAAAAAGAATATAATCCTGATGTTGAGTAGATCCTGCTGGTTGATGGTGTTGTCGAGTTCTTCTATCTCCTTGTTGATTTTCTTTCTAGTTATTCTACCAATTGTTGAGAGAGGGGTACTAACATCTCCAAGTTTATTTGTGGATTTGTCTGTTTCTCCTTTCAGGTCTATCAGTTTTTGCTTCACACATTTTATAACTCTGTTGTTTAGTACATAGGATTAGTATGTTTTCTTGGTGGATCACATTTTTATCATTATAAAATATCCTTCTTGATCCCTGGTAATTTTCTTTCCTCAGAAGTTTATCAGATTCTGCTTTCTTTTGTTTAATATTTGTATGGTGTATCTTTTCCATCCTTTTTCTTTCAACCTATTTAATATCATTACTTTGACATGTCTTGTAGACAGTTCATTGATTCCTTCCTCTGTCTTTTCCATTCCGCTATTGAGCCCAGCCCCTGAAGTCATTATTTCAGTTTTGCATTTTTAGTTCTAAAATTTCCATTATGTTTCTTCCTTTTTGCATTTTTGTTTTTTTGTACAGATGAGGATTTTGCTATGTTACCCAGGCTGGTCTCAAACTCCTGGCCTCAAGTGATCCTCTCACCATGACCTCCCAAACTGCTAGGATTACAGACCCATCCATTTCTCTCTTCTTTACATTGTTTTGAGTTTTCATTTGTTTCACAAGTTGTCATCATGTTCATTAAAACATTTTTATGATGGATGCTGTATCAGTCCGTTCTCTCACTGCTCTAAAGAACTACCTGAAATTAGCTGGGTGTGGTAGTGAGTGCCTGTAATCCCAGCTACTCAAGAGGTTGAGGTGGAAGGACTGCTTGAATGTAGAAGGCAAAGGGTGCAGTGTGCCGAGATCACGCCACTGCACTGCAGACTGGGTGACAGAGCGAGACTCCATCTCCAAAAAAAAAATAAAATAAAAAACAACAACAACAACAAGAACTACTTGAGACTGGGTAATTTATAAAGAAAAGAGGTTTAATTGACTCACAGATCCACAGGCTGTACAGGAAGTACGGCTGTGGAGGCCTCAGGAAACTTGGAATCATGAGGGAAGGTGAAGAGGAAGGAGGTACATCTTACATGGCCGGAGCAGGAGTGAGAGAGAGCAAAGGGGGAGGTGCTACACACTTTTATAAACAACCAGAACATGTGAGAACTTACTCACTATAACAAGGATAGCAAGGGGGAAATCTGCCCCCAGAATCCAATCACCTCCCACAAGGCCCCTCTTCCAACAGTGGGGATTACAAATGGACATGAGATTTGGGTCAGGACACAAACCCCAACTGTATCGGATGCTTTAAAATCTTTGTCAAATAATTCTGACATTTGTGTCTTGTTGGTGTTAATATCTATTGACTTTCTTTTCTCATTCAGTTTGAGATCTTCCTGATTCTGGGTAAGGCAAATTATTTTCATTTTGAAATCTAGACATTTTGAGTATTATGGTTTTTGTTTTTGCTGGCAACTATGTAGAGCAATATAATTCTTGTGTTTTAGCAGACTTCCTCTAGCACCACACTCCAATGGGTAGTAGGGTGTTACCTCATATTGTGAGGTGGGACTAAAAGTACATGTTCTCTACTAGACCTCCACTGATACCAGAGGGCTTCCTGTTACTGATGGATGGGGTGGGAGGTCTCCAATAGGCCTCCACTGATACCATCTCCAATGGAGTTCAGGGGTAACTTGCTACCCCTGGGACTGGGATGCAAGTCCAGGCTGCATAGTTGACCTTAATTACCTTGGGGTCATTGTGAACTCAAAATTATACTTAGCCCTTATCTGCCCTGATCTCCGCTATATTGTTAACACTGAATATAATCTCCTTTAAAGCTCTCACTTCCCTTCAATTTCTCTTCTTACTTCTTGAACAGCTTTGGAAATTATTCATGGGGGCCTTTTTATTCTCGGTCTCTCTCTTCAAATTTAATCTCCAGGATCGATCTGTCCTTATACTCTTTTTCTCATTCTACATCCCTACCTAAGCAATTTCATTCACTCTCACAATTAAACAACATCTTACCATCTCTGTTGGTCAGAACTCAACCAAACTCTAAAACCATTTGCTAAACTGCTGATTGGCACTGTCTTTTTGTTATATCACAGATATCTAAAAGGGAACTTATCCCCTCCTCATCCAAGCCTGTTCTGCTTCTGCATTCACTGCTTTAGTGCCAACATCATTTAGCAGGTCTTTTGAGCCAGAAAACGAGGAGCTACCTGGCACCCTTTTCTCTCCTCCTTAATATCCACTTAATTAGTCCTGGAGTACTACTAATTCTATACACTAAACAATTCTACCTCATAAAACGTCCCATCATTTTAACTAAAATATCTTAATTAGGCTTCTTAAATCGTCTTGTTTCCTTAAATCACCTCTCATCTAGACTTCCACAGTGTCATGCCTGTCAAAATGGTCTTACAGAAATTCAATCGCATCATTTCGCTGATCAAAACTTTGCTCTTTATAACAACATGTGTTTTCCCACCAAACTGAGCTGCAACCACCAATAGGCTATAAAATCAATTCAGCAGATTCCAGCATCAATTTTTGAAAGTTTTGTTTTGTTTAATGAAACACAGTATAAGAAACTAGAAAATATTACAGAGAACTATGCATACTGATGCTAAGTTCTGTTTTATTTCATATACATGTCCATTTTATATCACAAACCAGTAAAAACATACAAATTGATACATGTATAAAGACACTGCACATAGGTGTATACATGTGTATGTTGGGTCATAACGTATATTGGGTCATAATGTAAGCTCTTCCAGGAAAGCTTCCTGGTCCCTCATATCTCCCAACCTCCAAAGATAATGAAGCATTCTCTCAACTGCTAGGTCTGCACCATGTTAATGCTTCTATCATTGCTTTAATTCCGTATTTGTGCTTCCTACAAGACCATAAACTTCTAACACTGTACTAGGCATTTTTCCTACTACTTCATATGTACGATCTCATTTAATTCTCACAACTCCTGTTTTTGGGGGGTGGGTGTGGGGGTAGGGTTTTGCTTTGTTGACCAGGCTAGAGTGCAGTGGCACCACCATGACTCATTGCAACTTCGAACTCCCGGGCTCAGGTAATCTTCCTGCCTGAGCCTCCCAAGTGGCTGGGATTATAGGTATATGCCTGGCTAATTTTTAAGTTTTTTGTGGAGACAGAGTCTCACTTTGTTTCCCAGGCTGGTCCTGAACTCTTGGGCTCAAGCGATCCTCCCACCTTGACCTCTCAAAGTGTCAGGATTATAGGCGTAAGTCAACTCCCTGGCCCAATTTTCACAACTCTTTAGACAGAATTCTCATTTTTAAAATGTGCAAAGATAGAAACAGATTAAATAACTCCCCAAATGTCACACAGTAAGTGGTAGAGATGGAATTTAAAACTCAAAAAGCCTGACTCTGGAAAACAGACATATGATATGATGGAATGTTAAAGATTTAATAAAAGATCAGTGGAAAATTAACTTACTTCAAATAAAAGTCTATAATAACATCATTTAAAAATTCTCCTTCATTTAGACAGTGTAGGTCCTCATTAGTAACGGAGATGCCTCCCTTAGCTGGAGGTGGTGGATATACTATCAACCTGTAACAAAATTAGAAGGCAAGCAAATAAACAAATCTATATATATGTATACACAACTGAAATGTATACACAACTGAAATGTAATAAAACAGAAAGACATTTAAGATCATTGCAAATATAAAAGAATTCTCTCACTTTTCTACTGGGCCAATGAAGATGGTATGGTTTTCTCCAGTTTCTTCTTCTTCATCAAAAAACTGAAATTCTTGTTTGCTTCTAAGCTGTATTTTAGATTCAAATGACACCTGGTAAAGGAAATTAGCAATTTACAGTCAATTAGGAAAAGTTTCAATAAAAAGGGTAAGCACAAGGCAAGAATGTTTTTCAATGCAAATGGATTAAAAATATGGAACTAGAAAGTATGCATGATATTTAACAATTAAAAATAAGAAACAGGCAAAACTAGGGGCCACTTTCTTTTTATCTGTAGCTTCTAGATAGTGACACTCTCCCAACTTATGTAACAGTAATTTTTCAGTATCTTACTTCTCTAAGATCTCTACTATCTACATTAAATCAGATAATGCTGGTAACATTCAAAGAACCTTTCTAAAAAACCAAAGTGGTTTTTGCCTCTTAGTTCAATGGCTAGGCAATCTATAAGATGCAGGGGCAGAGGCTCAGGGAACACAGTCGAATGAGTTTCAGCCCTCCATAAAGCTAAGTGAAATGGGTTACTTAGAGGAAAGAACCTTCCATTGAAGTTTGAGTCCATCCCAGTTGCATTATGCTACTCTTTTCTTCTGTTGGCACTGTCTCCCATGCCAACTATGCAAAAGAAAGAGAACCATTTCCCATCCTTCTTTTGTTCTTTTCTCAACCCACTAACTATATTTATAGTTTTTTGGGGAGTCCTTGCTCAACTATCACCAAGATTGTGCTGTGGATAGCCATATTTCCAAGTTTGTAGGCAGTTTGAGAGATCTGTTCCCAATAAATTAGGTCAGCAAAGCTAAGTTGCTATAATAGGAAATAAACTTAAGAGTTTTAAAATTATGTTTGTATTATTTACCATTATACTATGTGTTATAGTAGTATTGTGACCTTTGCTTCAGGTGGCTTCAGAGTTACCTAGCTATATGAGTAGTTATTCTAGTATTAGATACATGTTTTGACAATAAAGATCAAATAGCATGTATTCTTCATTTCTCATATATGCCTATGTTACACACAAATGTACACCATGGACCACAATTTTTTCAAACCTAAGACACAGGGTAACCAATCCATTTGAAAGTAGTGGTGTGTGCATATATATGTTGGAAGTAGGGTTTAAAGAAAAAAGGATGACAGAAAAAATGGTGATGAAAAGTAAAGATAAGGATAGAATGTGGAGGAACCAAAAATGCTTCTGAGAACTATTTGTACCGAGTACTATTTGTCACCCACTCACCACTGTTTTGACACAAGGTAGTTTACAAATCACACATAAAAGCAAGTAATTCTGAAATAGAATTAAAAATATTTAACACTGAAAGGAACAGTATTAAAACATATTTTCCTTTAAAACTACCCATAATTTAAGAATATTTTTAAAATTAAAAAACATAATTACAGTTTTAATTTTGTTTTCTTTTTGCCCACAACTTCCTTTGATGTTCTCTTCATAGGTTCGTGTACAGGCAACAAGTCTGCCATTAGCTTCTTCAAAGGGAATTTTCGCAAAAAAACTGGAAATGTTATTCTTTATACCAATTTCATTAATGATACTTTCAAATACCATATTTGCCCGATGATCAAGGCCATTTTGAAAAATTAAAATTATATATTGTTCTTCCAAATCTGAAAAGAAACAAATATAACTATAAGTCTAAAAAAACAAAAGTAAATAGATACTTTTAAAGGAGTAATTATTAATTCTTTCCGGGAAGATAATCAGAAATCCCAGTAAAAAGGTTCACAACGTCTGACATACAGTGGATACACAACAATCACTGGAAAGACTAGTGCGTGTTACATGCAAAGTTCGGTAGTTCGGTTAAGTTATTAGAAGGAAGGAACCAGAATACATTAATAACAGTTCAAGAACAAATCTATTCACGGATGTAACTAATTTACTTCATCTAATAAATCTAAATCTATATAGTTAACATTTTTGTCAAACACAAATAGAAAATTGCCACGTGAACTGATAGTATCTCAAGAGAATCTAACTGCAAAACATTTTTTCACTAATGTGCCAACTCTTGCAGATTCACTGGTAGCTAACACTTTTTCATAATTAAGCTGAAGCAGCAATTACTGCTGAAATGTGTTTATCTTCTAAGCAGTCAAGCCATGCTTTAAGTGTTAAAGGTGAAGGAAAAAAACCTGGAGAACCATATCTATGTATTATAAAGACTTAAGGCCCATTTTATGAACTTAATAACTTCCTATTCAGGCCAAGTTTCAAGATTTCCAGATTTATATGGCTGATTTACATTTAATATTCCTATCAGTTAAAAAATTTTAGTTTACTCAGATTACAGTGTTAGTTAAGAGTGCAGATCTTTTGGGTTTTAATCTACTTAGAAACTTTCTAAATGAGTAAGTCTGGGTTTTATCTTCAGCCCTTCCACTTTCTGTGAGTTTTTCCTTATCTGTAAAATGGAGAAAGTAATATCTATTTCACAAGGTAGCTGTGAGAATTGTAGATAATATACATCTAAGGCATCTGTCAAAGTGCACTCACATTTTGCTATTCAACAGCTATTGTAAATACAATATGTATTATAATTACATATTATAATCTGTTTTACACAACTTACTTGTTAATTTATTTATTCCTTTACAATCATTCCAAACTTTATCCTCCTTATTCATTTGCAGTTGCATGCTCAGCTTTTGATAAACTGCTGGAATTGCCTGAAGAAACACTACGGGTAATTTTCGGACATTACACCATTCACATTTAGTTAGATCAGAGGTATTTAAAATAATCTCTACAGGATCACGGTCTGGTTCTGGAGGAAAACAAATGGAAATGGAAAAATAACTTTTAAGAGGGTAATATCATGAATGGGGGAAATTGTGAGGAAATACAAGTTTAAATGTAAGTACATATTTATTATGCTCTGCACATCATTACTCTTGTGGGTAATAAAAAAAATCTTTATAACTGCTTTAAAGAAGCTTTTTTATTTTTTCCAAATGAAAAGGGGTTTCTAAAAAGTTAGGCTCTGTGATATTTCTGAACGAAATTTACACCAAGATATATGCCCTTTGATAAGAAGATATATGTAACAACTAACCATCTTAATAAATTCTATGAATATTTTTAAATCTTTTATTCCTGTAAAGTGCTTTGGTGTAAAGAAAGCTTTAGTGAGTAAAAAAAACATAAAATAGCTTACCGTCTAGCTGTATCTTGATAAAATCTAAACAAAACTAAAAAAGAAGATGAATTAGTATTGCTCTAGACTTACAAAGAAAGGCAGGTTTCACTTTTCTATTCAAGTACTTAGAATGTTTCCTATATTACTCGTTTATCTCTTAAAATCCCACAGAGAGGTTGGCATAACATTATAATGAACACCTAAATATTCCTTACCTAAATTCACTAACTGTTAAACTGTTAACATCTTGCCACATCCCTTCCATCACTCTTTCTTTTCTTTTTTTTTTTAACTTTTATTTTAGGTTCAGGGGTACATGTGCAGGTTTGTTATATAGGTAAACTGCACGTCATGGGGGTTTGACATTCACTGAATGGTTTTTGCATCTATTGATGGTCCTTGCCTGAATTATTTATTACTGGTGGTTACAAAATGGTATTTTCTAACTAATTATTTCAATGTGGAAAAGACACATTAAGCCTACTACAGCCTGAATTATTTTACAGAAGTTAACAGATTCAAAAAAAGAGGCAAGTATTTTGAAATGCATTAAAAAACAAGACAAACGAATACATACAGGGATGAATAGATATACAGAAAGCAAATACAATAAAATGCTAATAGTAGAACTTAGCTGGGAGTTATATAAAGTTCACTGCAAAATTCTTTCAACTTTTCAGTGTGAAGATTTTTATAATGTAACAAGAGAAAGGAAATATAAAATAAATTTAGCAATTACTACAATAATTAATTGCAAAGTCTAGAATGTCACTAAACATACTCTCTAAAGATTGCGTTTGAAAGGAGGATGTTAACTGGTTTCTCTGGGAAGTAATACATTATTTGGGGACATTAAGCACGGGTACTGGCAGGGAATGGTGGCTTTTAACCGTTATCCCAGCATTTTGGGAGGATTGCTTGAGCCCAGGAGTTTGAGATCAGCCTGGCCAATATAACATGGTGAAACCCCGTCTCTACTAAAAGTATAAAAAATTAGCCACGCATGGTAATGCATGCCTGTAATCCTGGCTACTCAGGAGGCTGAGGCAGGAGAATCGTTTGAACCCGGGAGGCAGAGGTTGCAATGAGCCAAGATTGTGCCACTGCACTCCACCCTGGGCAAAAATAGTGAGACATCATCTCAAAAAAAGAAAAATGTAGCCGGGTATAGATGGCATGTGCCTATAGTCCCAACTACTTGGGGCCTGAGGTGGAAGGACTGCTTGTGCCTAGGAGTTCAAGGTTACAGTTAGCTATGACTGCAGCACTGAACTGGGGAACAAAGAGAGACCTCATCACTAAAAAAAAAAAAAAAAAAAAAGTACTGTAGCTTGCGAAACGTTATAGCATACATGGATGTTGACACTGTATGTTTTGGAAAAATGTTAGCTGATTCAAAAAGTGTCAATAATGACGACATAAAGCATTCACTCATTCATTTATTTATCTGAGAATGAGTCTCGCTCTGTCACCCAAGCTGGAAGGCAGTGGCACAATCTTGGCTCACTGCAACCTCCACCTTCCGGGTTCAAGTGATTCTCCTGCCTCAGCCTCCCTAGTCGCTGGGGTTACAGTGCACGCCACCACACCCCGCTAATTTTTGTAGTCTTAGTAGAGATGGGGTTTTACCATGTTGACTAGGCTGGTCTCAAATTCCTGACCTCAAGTGATCCACCTGCCTCAGCTTCCCAAAGTGCTGGGAATACAGCCACCACACCTGGCTGACATTATGCATTTAAATAAAATTGTTGCATAAGATAAAGGAATTGAAGGAAGTTATATCTAAATACTTGTCATTTAGAAATATGTAAGTAAATCACACATAAATATTAATATTATAAGTAGACACCAGGCTGGGTGCGGTGGCTCACATCTGTAATCCCAGCACTTTGGGAGGCCAAGGTGGGTGGATCACCTGAGGTCAGGAGTTCAACACTAGCCTGGTCAAGATGATGAAACCCCATCTCTACTAAAAATACCAAAATTAGCCAGGCATGGTGGCAGGCACCTGTAATCTCAGCTACTTGAGAGGCTGGGGTAGGAGAATTGCTGGAACCCAAGAAGTGGAGGCTGCAGTGAGCTGAGATTGCACCACTGCACTCCAGCCTGGGCCAACAACAGTGAGACTCAGTTTCAAAAAAAAAAAAAAAAAAAAGTGGACATTGGTCTATTTTATCTACATTGTGAAAGTTTCTAAATTTAAACTGAATAAAAACCTTGATTTTATATATTCTCATTTGAAAAATGAGGGATTACTTTGAATTTGCGCATATGTGGTATTCCTAATAATATATGCCACCTTACTTCCTTAAAAAAGCACTTGCTTTTAAATAAAATAGACACTTCTAAATAATGCCACTTGGCTGGGTGCAGTGGCTCACACCTGTAATCCCAGCACTTTGGGAGGCCGAGGCAGGCGGATCACGAGGTCAGGAGATCAAGACCATCCTGGCTAACACAGTGAAACCCCGTCTCTACTAAAACTACAAAAAATTAGCCGGGCATGGTGGTCGGCGCCTGTAGTCCCAGCTACTTAGGAGGCTGAGGCAGGAGAATGGCATGAACCCGGGAGACAGAGCTTGCCGTGAGCCGAGATGGCGCCACTGCACCCTAGCCTGGGCGACAGAGTGAGACTCTGTCTCAAAATAATAATAATAATAACGCCAATTATATCACCGAGCGAATTAAAATGATTAAATTATCTAATAATAAATAAGTGTAGAATTTTATAAAACACTGAATATAGTAAAACATTTAAAACCTGTTTCTCAGATTAATCATAACTTGGCAGATAAATCATTTCACTACAAAACATAAGGAGGTTATGTTCAAGAAGAAGAAGAAAATATCAAATCATCTTTTTATTTATACTATCTGAAGAAGATACAGATCTACTAATTATTCTTCAACGCAGAACGCCCTTTGCGAAAAATCTCATGCTACAAGTAAGGCTAATACTACACTGCAAATTTCCACATTATATTTTTTGGCTGGAATATTTCATTTAGCATTATAATTTTTAAACTGACAATTTTACGTTACATATACTGCCTTTTATTTTTTTAACTAAATTTAAAAAGTTTTTCTTCACTGTAGCAAATATAACCTATTAGAAAAAATTCACCCAAATTTTAATATGGTTCTTCATAGCTTTAAGACTAAATATGTAACTTTCTAATTAAATGTCTAAATCACCAGCAAAACCTTACTCATCACACTGAAGAGTTATAAATAACAGTGCTAATGTGGGAGAAAACCATAAAAGTTACAGTGCACTCCTGAAAATTTTTGAGGTACAAAGTGACACAGAGTGACATTTTTGTTAATGGACAGAAACCAGGAAAGACAGTCTGCAGTATGAGGGCTGTAACAAAATACAAATTTCATAAATCCCTAAAAACACTGACATATGTTACAATATTATTGGGCAATAAAGGGTAGATAATTTATATATAATTGGCTTTGAATCTCCAGGGTACTTCTGAAACTTTTAGTTTGTAAATTGTGAGAAGCTTAAGGTTTTTGATGGAAAACAAAAATTTGCTGGATTTGCATAGAGCTGTGTGCTCTGCTAAGAAATCAGGTTCACATTTCATTTTCTCCTACAAATAATTATTTTTCTTTTGATCATACTGTATTTTAGAACCATGAAGAACCTTTACCAGAAAAGAAACAGTTATTATTCATTACATTAAATAATAAAACACCTTACAACTTTCCTGCTGTGATATAATTATTTCTCTCTCTCTTCTTTTTTTTTTTTTTTGTTTTTGGAGACAGAGGCTCAATCTGTCACCGAGGCTGGAGTGCAGTGGTGCAATCTCGGCTCACTGCAACCTCCACCTCCCAGGTTCAAGCGATTCTCCTGCCTCAGCCTCCCGAGCAGCTGGGACTACAGGCACACGCCACCACGCCCAGCTAATTTTTGTATTTTTAGTAGAGATGGGGTTTCAGCATATTAGCCAGGCTGGTCTCAAACCCGTGACCTCGTGATCCAGCCGCCTTGGCCTCCCAAAGTGCTGGGATTACAGGCGTGAGACACCATGCCTGGCAATAAGTTCTCTTAAAGACAAGTGCTTTATGTAAAAAGGACAATGTTAGGACAATTATGTAAAAAGGATAATATTAGTTTGAAAAAAGAGTTGGAAACACGTAGGGACACCAAGTTAAGACATTATAAAATAAAGGCTTACAGAATGCATACAGTGCTGTACAATTAATCTAGCAACAATGTTTAGAATACATTAGAGAGAAAAATGATGACTGACTAAGAAGACTAGTTAAGGAGATTATATTAAAATTTCAAACAGAAAATAAAAACTTGGATTGGTGGCAGAATAGTAAGTACACAGTTATGATGAGTAAGATAAAGTACACAAAGTCCTTTGGGCATTGTGGACAATGAACTAGTACAATGCACAATGCCTTTTGGGCAGCCATTATAGTACAATAATCTATTTCTAGGAGTCTTGATGCTGTAATACATTTTCCAGCAGATCCCAAAGCTTCTGGAATCTTCATTCATTCACTACAGTTCTTTAATATAGTCTTTTCATGCACTTAGCTGGCATGATACTAAATCAGTAACATATTGGAAGGTTTTCTAACTCATTTTAATGGTGAGGAGCTATACTCTTAAAGCAACGTGAAATCTTGAACTAATTTTGATATTCTATTAAATATTTTAATTTACAAATTTAAAATATTATATATTAGCTTTAGCAATGGAATTTTTAACGTTAAAATTGGTATAGTAAAGAGCTTAAGAATGTACTTACAATTACAGGCTCTATTAACAGCCGGAAGAGTGTTCCTACTCGTATACTTCGACAGTTTAAAATGACACTGTCAAAGGAACTTTGGCAGCTTAAAGCTAAAGTATCAACGAAAGCTTCTGGAGAAAACACTTTACGACGTTTTACAGGTGTGTTGATAATAGAATTGCCAAACTAAAAAGGAAAAGAAAATTTTCACTTAATAATTTACCAAAACAAAGCTGCAAGCTAGGTATAAACATATGCAAAGACCCAATAAAAGAAACGTAAATATCACAACATAAAACGGATTTCCCTTCAACAGTGTTAGATAAAATTGAAATTCATGGTTTTTATATAACAGTAAATACCTGTATCTTATTTAGCTATACTTTAGTTGTAATATAAATCTGAGTAATAGCATGGCAGTCAAGAATAGTACTCTGGGAATCAGACTGCCTGGATTCAAACAGCCACACCACCTTTTATTTTATTTTATTTTATATGTATTTATTTATTTATTTTTGAGATGGAGTCTCGCTTTGTCACTCAGGCTGGAGTGCAGTGGCGTGATCTCCACTCAACGCAGGCTCTGCCTCCCGGGTTCACGCCATTCTCCTACCTTAGCCTCCCGAGTAGCTTGGACTACTCGCGCCCGCCACCACACCCGGCTAATTTTTTTTTGTATTTTTAGTAGAGACGGGGTTTCACCGTGTCAGCCAGGATGGTCTCAATCTCCTGAACTCGTCATCCGCCCACCTCAGCCTCCCAAAGTGCTGGGAGTACAGGCGTAGCCACCGCGCCCGGCCAACACTACCTTTTAAAGATCTGATCTTGGACGGGCACGGTAGCTCACGCCTGTACTCCCAACACTTTGGGAGGCCGAGATGGGCGGATCACCTGAGGTCAGGAGTTTGATACTAGCTTGCCCAACACAGTGAAACCTCGTCTCTACTAAAAATACAAAAAATTAGCCGGGTGTGGTGGCAGGTGACTGTAATCCTGTCCACTCAGGAGGCCGAGGCAGGAGAATTGCTTAACTGGGAGGTGGAGGTTGCAGTGAGCCAAGAACACGCCACTGCACTCCAGTCTGGGCGACAAAATCGAAGCTCCTTCTCAAAAACAACAACAACAACAACAAAAACTGATCTTGTAAAACTTAATAACTTACGTAAGTTTTGGTTCCCTAAACTCTAAAATATACAGAGTAAGAGTATCTACTCAACTGAGTTAATGCATAAAAAGCAGTTTAGCAGAGTGCTTCATGCACAGTAAAATGCTGCTAGTTATAGTGGCAATGATACTTGAATTAAATCAGCAATTATTTAGAAAGCAAGCAATTTAGGGGAATGGTTATCTGCATTATGAAATAACCCTTCCTTATATATTTACATATTTTAAACTATTTCATTTGTTAAATTATGATTCCAGTCACTTCCAAATAGAAATTAATCATGAACACTTTATATAGGTATATAATTTTAATTAAAAGTAATTATATTAGTATCTTTATTATCATCACAAGAATAAAACAATATCTTGACAGAAAATAAGGGAAAAGAATGTCCACCATTCCCATTATCCTTCTAAAGGTATTTCTATGACATATGTCACAGGAAAAAATATGTATTTTAAACAAAATATGATCATATATATGATATAAAATCATACATATATGATTTTGTGAACTGCTTTTTCAGGCTTATTAACAGATTTATCATTAATATTCTCCATTACTGTTACTATTTTTTGAGATGGAGTCTCACTCTGTTGCACAGGCTAGAGTGCAGTGACATGATCTCGGCTCACTGCAACCTCCACCTCCCTAGGGGGTTCAGGCAATTCTCCTGCCTCAGCCTCCCACATAGCTGGGATTATAGGCACACGCCTGGCTAATGTTTTTGTACTTTTAGTAGAGACAGGGTTTCACCATGTTGGCCAGACTGGTCTCGAACTCCTGACCTCAGGGAATCTGTCCACCTTGGCCTCCCAAAGTGCTGGGATTACAGGCGTGAGCCACCGCATCCGGTCTATTTTCCCTTATTATTAAAGAAACCTGTTAGAGAGGTTTAAAAGTGTTTTGTTTTGTTTTTAGCTGTAGAGTTACATCTTCAAATGAGAGGTTATTTAGCTCACTAATAAAACAGGTAAGAGCTGCTCCAGTTGAATCTACAGTAAAGGATTTAGTCTAGAATTTGAATGTTCTACCCCCTCCATGGAGCATCATCGAAGACAGTACACACTGAGGTACCCTTATGATTCAGTGTGTCAGTCTGAAAACTACTCATCTAAACATTCCATTACATGGAAATTCATCATTAATTTAACTGAACTCATATGCTGGACATCTACGTTCTTTCCAATCTCTTGTGATAGCAAACTATTCTTCAAAGAGCATTTTTGCAGTCCAGTCAATTGTGGTACACATTTAGAATTACTGCCAAACTGTCCTCAACAGTTAAATCAACTTATACACTCAACATTCCACTTCTCCAAACACTGATCAAGATGAGACAATATCATAGTTTTAAAATTTTCAGCAATCTGAAGTTCACAAAAGGTATTTTAATTTCATTTTCACTACTTTGATTACTATGTTTTTTTGAATTCTATTCATTTCCTTTCCTTATGTCCCTATGGTTTGCCTCTATTTCTTGATTTTTAAAAAATTAAAAATATATTAAGGACTACTTTACACTTTGTCACATAGCTTACTATTTTTCCATTTGCATTCATCTATCAAATTGTGTTGAGTGTTTTGCTACACTGTTCTACTTTTCATTTAATCAGATATATTCATCTTTTCATTTACTATTTTTGCTTGTGCTACCATGTTGGAAAGGCATTCTGTAAGACTACATAAAAATATTAATCCAGCCGGGTACAGTGGCTTGCACCTGTAATCCCAGCCTGGGTGACAGAGCAAGATCCCCCCTTTAAATAAGTAAGTAAATAAATAAATCCATATATTTTTCTATTATCCTTATGATTACTTTTGTTGTTTCTCATTTTTTAAGGTTCCCATCTTAACAACCAAGTATATATGTTCCCATATTTTTATCTGTACTCCTATGAACACACTGACATGTATAAACACACACACAAACAATTTAACATACAAGTTTATTATTTTATAAAAATGTTCTTACTAAAATAATATACACATATTTCCTTAATTTGGTATTCTCACTTAACAATATCATGCAGATATCCTAAAAGTCACTGATATAAGTTCTAATTTTTATTTTCAATGGCTGCATCATATGGATATACCATAACTTCTTCAGCTATATCCATATTAACAGGCAATGACTTTGCCAATAATCATGTCTGTATATAAAGTCTTATGTACTGGGGAAGATGGAGTCTAAGGAATTATTTGGTCAAATAGTACGTATTAAAAATTTTTTAATGGTCATTTTTACATTTCTTTCCCAAAAGACCATAGTAACTTTCTTTTCTATCAGCAAACTAGGAAAGTATCCTTTCCCTTGGATTCTTGACAACAGCACAATATTAACTGATTTTGCAACAATTTTTAAAGTCCATTGAATACAGTTGTATTTCATTTTCCTTAATTTGCACTTTTCATGTGGTAGTTTACTGCATGAATTTTCTATTTTTGTCCATTCTTATCCTTTGTTCACTTTATTTTTACCTTGTAAATTTTAAGAGTTCTTAGTCTATTACAGACATTAAAATATTATGTCATCTGCATTACAAATAGTTGTTCTAGATATTGTTTGTCTATTGACATCATCCATATTACCTTTTTCCATGTGAACTTTTTGAAACTTTTATAGTAAAATATAAAACATAACATAATGAAACATACTATTACAGTAAAATATATCCCTGTTAAAATGACTTCTCTCCTCTGCTAGATTTTATAAGAAATCTTTGTACATACTGACATTTTATTGTAAGGTTGATACTGTGTTTTCTTGTTGAATTTTTTAAACTTTAAGCCTTAAGTTTAATTGAAACTTATTTTTGTATATGGCTTAATGTTCTTTCAAATAATCTCCCACGTAGTATTTAAGCCCCACTTAATGAATAATCCATCGTTTTCTCCTGGTGCTACCAAACTGCCTTCTAAAAAACGTTTACACCCCAAAATGGAGGCATTAATCTGAACAAACGTCAATAAATGTGAAAAGTACCTGGTCTTTCATTCTTGCTTTTCTTGGCAATGTAACTGTACTTAACTCTGAGTCTTCTGGAATGCTTCGTAGTTCACGCTCTACTCTGCAAGTATTTTCATTTAGTGCTGCTTCTACTTTTCCAGTGGATGGTGCGGGGGAAGAACATGCTGAATCAGCAGGCTGAGGAGATATGCTCTCTCTTCTGTTAGTTCTGTCATTGTCATCATCATCATCACTGGACAAAATGACTAAAAGTATTTTAATAATTTATAATTTATATTAAAACTACAGTTATAATTTTATATTTCATTTCTGTCCATTAAAAAGTCAAATAAATTACCAAAATGGAAAACACACTGAATTTGCTTTGGACCTCCTCCAGACCTAAGATTAATAAAAATGAATGAAGATACAATCCATTCTATCTGATAAAAAGTTAAATCTGAAGAAAGCATTAAGACTTGGCATCTTTTAAAAAAATTATACAAATATAAAATTTGATTTTACAATTCATCATCACTCACCCAAACAGCAATATCAGCAAGTTACAAGAAGAATGGTAGGTCCATTTCAGAGTCCCAAAAAATTTAAGGTGTAAAAAATAATTTGCATACAACTTGTTCGCAAAATAGCACGCATTGTAAATATGTGTGAAACTCCATGTAGTCAAGTTTTTTTTTTTTTTTTTGAGATGGAATCTCATTCTGTCACCCAGGCTGGAGTACAGTGGTGCAATCTTGGCTCACTGCAACCTCTGCCTTCTGGGTTCAAGTAATTCTCCTGCCTCAGCCTCCTGAGTAGCTGGGATTACAGGTGTGCACCACCACACCCAGCTAATTTTTGTATTTTTAGTAGAGATGGGGTTTCACCATGTTGGCGAGGCTGGTCTTGAACTCACGACCTCAGGTGATCTACCTGCCTTAGCTTCCCAAAGTGCTGGGATTATAGGCTTGAGCCACTGCGCCCGGCCATGGCCAAGTAATTTTATCTCACACAGGAAGTTACTAAAATCTTAACTGGTCCTTGGAAAAATCTGGACCAGTACCTAATGTTCAATAAGTCTTGCTGATAATAAATGGACGTGAGCAAGAAAAGACACTACAATGGTAATTTGCTCTTATATCTTGTACTCATTACTGAATCTTAGCGAATCTATCTCTGTATCTTAATTCCGCAAAGCCACTCATTTTGTATTTGAGTCAAATACAAACTCCTTGCTATGGTTTATAAATTTACATAATCTGGCCCCTGCCTATCTGTCCAATTTTCTCATAATATTCTGTTTTTTGTTTCTTTATCCTCCAGGCACACTAGTCAGTATTTCTGTCCCTCAAACACCACAAGCTTGCTCCTGCCTGAATTCTACTTCCCTCAATATTATGCATTCTGGCCACCAAGTTTTAGTTTACATATCACTTTGATAACCCAATAAAGTAAGCACACTCACAGTCAAATTAACTGATTTAAATCTTCTGTTGTTCTTTGTTGCAGATGTTCACTTGCTTATCTGTTTCCCCCTGCTACACATAAACTATAAGACAGCAGGGACATTGTCTTGTTCACTGCTATATCCTCAGGCCTAAAATAGCCTGACACAGAAAAAGCATTCAAAAGTCATATGTTGAAGAATGCATGAACTTGAAAGAGGAATTTTTCTTTATTAGTATTTCAAACATAAATGCTTAATTTTTACTGAGTAATGTACATGTCCCAGAGAAGCATCATCTCAGCATTTCTCTACCTGTCTTATTAATTTTACTGGCCAGTCTCAGGAACAAATACTGAGCATGGTTTCTCTTTCAACACTGGTCTTTCATTAGCAGAAAACCTAACAGGCCGGATTAGACAATCTAAACAGATTTACATACATAGCATTTGGCAGGTGGGGTTTTGCCACTTACTGGTTATTTGGCTCAATTTCTCTTCTCCGTAGAATTAAGGACAGTAAGGGTATCTATTTCACAGAATTGTTGCAAGGAACAAATGGTATGTAAAATGCTTAGCACAGTACCTGACATATATAGATGTATATATACATACAGATGTACGTGTACACATGTATACAGATTTTTTAAAAAGGCCCATGAACTGTATTTTTAATGAAAAACGGCACAAGTATATATTAAAAGCAAACTCTAGTGTTCTATTTACAATTATTAATATTTTTTTTTTCGCAACAGGGTCTTGCTATACTGCCCTGGTTACACTTCAACTTCTGGACTCAAGCAATTCTCTCATCTCAGTCTCCTGAGTGGCTGGGACACCACTATGCCCAGTTTCTATTTTTTAAAAGAAATTATGCTCATTCTCCACAGTATACACTCTTATCGGTAGCTTGCATTACTCACTTAATTAAGGATCTTGGAAATTACTCTATACAGTTTATCAGATCTTTCACTCCTTTATCGCTGTATACTCTAGTCAACCAATCCCCAATAATTTCTAATCTTTCGCTATTTATTATAAACAAGGACTGCATGCCATATGCATACACACAAGAGTAAAAAGACATGATGCAGATTAGGAACAAATGTGGTAAGGATATTGTATGTCAAATATTTTATTGGGCTACACGTATTTTATGTTATTTTAGCTCCCCCCACCCCAGAAAAAATTTCACTATCAGCAGGAGATACACACATTTACAGATCAGAAAGATTAAATTAACCTGGCCAAAGTCCGAATGCTGGTTTTAACTAGCAATTCATCTAAGACTAGGGTCAAGTTCTGTGTTTTTTTTTTTTTTAAAGTATTTAAGATGGACAGGATGAGAACAAGATTAGTTTTAAGCTCACACTTACATTAAAAATACATATGGGGTTGGAGAGACTGGTTGTAAAAATATATCTGAAAAATATTGGATTGATATAAGCAATATTAAAGGGAGTAAAATACTTACTTGGATCATTTAGGTCTGATAAACTTGTTTTCCTTTCTTTCAAGTTTGTGATTTTGGGTATTTTTGCCCCAGGTAAAATGACTTTTCCATTAGTCTGTAAATAAGTGTGTTTACTCTCATCACAATTCACAATAATATCAATTGGAATCTTTTCCATACTGTTGCCATAAAACTTCTTGGTTGTTAATCCTGTGTTTTGTGACTTCTGTCCTCCAGAATTCTGATGAATTGACGTTCTTAATAATGGTCCAGCAGACTCATTCAAAGTAATAGCTTGTCTGCAATTTCTTTGCAAATCCTTAGGAAAAAGAACACCATAACTTTGGCATTTGGTCTGATTTTCTTTTTCTTTTCCACATTTTGGACAACATTCACGGTGTTCAGAAACTTTAAGTTCCAAAAGAATAAAAGAAATAAAAGATTTTGGCATTTTATTGCATCATTAAGGAATCCCCTCAAAGTCTCAAAATTAAGTCCCTCTCTTCCCCATCATTACCATCATGGCTACCAAGAGATCCTAAATAAGTCATGTTAGTTGGGATTTAATATCAAGATGCTGGAAGAAATTTTCAAGACTATCCAGTCTAGCAGTCAGCTATATATAAATTAACTGTCACCAAGAATCTGAGGATACGATCACGCTGAGTACTGACTGGTTCCATTACATTAGTGTCTACAATAAAGGTAAAGGGGGCATATCTAAATGAAAAGAACTCCATGGAAAAGTGCTATTTCTTCTCATAAAATTGACACTAAAACAGAAAAAACACATTCCTACTATTAAAATCCCCAAGATTAAAATATGAAAGGAAGTATGTTCTGAGCTATTACCATACGCCTTCCATCAGCTAAGAAACATGTATCTTGGAACTCTGTGAGAATTAGGAACAAAATGTAGATACACTACACTGAGTAAGATAAAAAAACTTTCATGATAAAAACTAGAGATTAACATTTTATGAACCTAATTCTCTAAAAACTAGAATCTTAATACTGCTCAGTTTTAGTAGAGAATACTGTAAAGTAATACATTTTCATAAACATTTTATGTTAAGTGTAATTTCTTTTGGAAAACAAAAACTGACTAAGCCTGGACATTGTGGCTCAGTTCTGTAATCCCAACACATTGGGAGGCTGAGGCAGTAGGACTGTTTAGGGTCAAGAGTTCGAGACCAGCCTGGGCAACATAGCAACATCCAATTTCTCCAAACAAAAAAAATTCAAGAAAAAGAAAAACTGATTAAAATCTCATTCCCTGCTTTGGTCAGAAGTGGAAGGCTTTTTACAAAATTAAATAATTCCAAACTACATATCACATGGTATCTGCAAGACTACCTATAAATAACCAACTGCACTTAGTAAGTCTGTCTTTGAGACTATGTCATTTTTATTAAATATCCTAAAGATGTTAATCCCATTAAATTCACAGACCTTGTTTTCTTTTTCATTTATTTATTTATTTAGAGAAGGAGATTTGCTCTTGTTGCCCAGGCTGGAGTGTAATGGCACGATCTCGGCTTACTGCAACCTCTGCCTTCAGGGTTCAACAGATTCTCCTGCCTCAGCCTCCCAAGTAGCTGGGACTACAGGTGCCCACCACCACGCTCAGCTAATTTTTGTATTTTTAGTAGAGACAGGATTTCACCATATTGGCCAGATTGGTTTCAAACTCCTGACCTCAGGTGATCCACCTGCCTCGGCCTCCCAAAGTGCTGGGATTACAGGCGTGAGCCACCGCACCTGGCCCACAGATCTTGTTTTCTTACAAGTGGTACATAGTGTAGAATTTCAGAGACTATACGTGGAAAGAAAAACCACTAACTTTGTCTAGGAATTAAAGATTACATAGAGGCTGGCTATAATTCTTTATCTCCACTAAGAAGAAAACTAGAACAACTGGCATAGGAATAGGGTAAAAGAAGAAGACTTTTATTAAAAAGTAATTATTGTTGTGTTTAATACCTAGGTGATGGGATGATCTGTGCAGCAACCACCACAGCACGTTTACCTATGTAACAAACCTGCACATCCTGTATGTGTACCCCTGAACTTTAAAAACAAACAAACTGAGGTTTTCAGTGGGCATGTCCACTGGACGAAAGATGTTGTATCTAGGGAGGAGCTTTCCTTCTCCTTTATCTAGGCTAATCAGTAGGTGATATCAGTATGGTCTGAGCCAAACTTAGGTTGGCATGGCAGGACATTACCACATAAAGAAAAACTAAGCTAACAGGTAAATACACTGGGAATGATGGGAGTCAAGTTAATCACTTCTGGAGAAGGGAGTTACAAACATGAAACGTGGGAAAAATTAAAGTCAGTGGTGTTGGACTGGAATTAAGAGTTATCGTGTGAACTCATGGATTCTAATATGGATTAAATATTAATACATACACATGTATTTCTTAGCTTTGTCCACTGAGAAGGCCGAGAAACAATAATGCCCACATGAATGAACATAACTAGTGTCCAAACATGTTCCCTCCACTTAAAGGAGAAGATATTTCCTTTTCCTTGTATGCATGGCTCCTCGGAGAAATGAATGACTCTAGGGCTGAGACAGAAATACAAGATAATGGCCGGGCACAGTGGCTCAGCCTGTAATCCCAGCACTTTGGGAGGCTGAGGTGGGTGGATCACCTGAGGTCAGGAGTTCAAGACCAGTCTGGCCAACATGGTGAAACCCCATCTCTACTAAAAATACAAAAATAAGCCAGGTATGGTGGCATACACCTGTAGTCCCAGATACTCAGGAGGCTGAGACAGAAGAACTGCTTGAACCGAGAGGTGGAGGCTACAGGGAGCTGAGATTGTGCCACCCAGACTCTAGCCTAGGTGACAGAGCAAGACTCCATCTTGAGGAAAAAAAAAATACAAGATAAGTTAAGACCATCTTGTTATACTAAAAAGCAGAGAAGTGAATGTCATAAATGTCTTCAAAGAATGATAGGGACATGTCAAAAAAAACAGAGGCCAGCTTGAAGGGACTCACATGGAATATGGGACAATTGAAGTATCAAAGTAAGTCATGAAACATCATGGAAGTTACAGACTATAACCCTTTTGAGTAAAACGACTATTCATATGTACATGCTGATATAAATGAATATATAAATGTGGGATAAGAAATACTTCTAGCTCATGTTAGAAATCTTATTAATAAATTAGTCAAAATACCTATTAACTGACATTGCAGTGAAGAAATCTAGAACATCTTAACTAAGGCAAAATATCATTAATGTGAAAATCAACATCATATGTCTCCTGATATAATGCAGTAAGATTACAGCATCATTTCTGAAGCATTCTTGAAAACTACATACATCATTTACAAACATCAGACAAACCCAACTTGAGGCACAAAGTGTCCTGTACTCCTCAACAAATACCAAGATTATGGAAGATGAGACTATGAAATTATTTCTATCGAAAAAGACTAAAGATTCGTGGAAACTCAATGCAGCACATGACCCTGAATTGAATTCTATACCCATAAAGGACATTTTTTAGGTGAAATTTGAATGGGATTTGTGGATTAGATGGTAATTTCGGATCAATGTTAATTTTGAGATTTTGACAGATGTACTCTAATTATAAAAAAAAATCAAAAACACACATACTTAAGTATTAAATGGTAAATGGGCATCATGCTTGTAACTTCAACTCAAACAGTACAAAAAATACGTATACACATGTTTATGGGTAGGCAGGAGGAAGGAGGGAACAAGGCATAGAGAGCGAGGACAATAAAGCAAATGTGAAAAACAAGGAATCTGGAAGATAAATATATAGATTTTCTTTCTACTTTTTTTTTTTTTTAAACTTTTCAACCTCTTAAAATTATTTGAAAAAATTTCTGGCAGACAGCAATCATTTGAAGTATGTTGCAGGGAAGCGCTGATAAACTCTTTACAGAAAAATAAATTCTATATTTTGGACAAGCATAAAAATGGTCTACTGAAGGCAGAAAAGTTTGCCTAAATAACTTTTCCAGGTCTCTTCTGGTCCTATGATAAAAGATCACCTAGAATTTAATAAGTACTGAAACTAATATTAATAAAAACACAATCTGATTAGCAATAAAGAATAATTTCTCTACTTACCTCCAAATGGGTTAAACATTTTTTTGAAGCAGGAGATAGAGGAGAAGTAGGCTGATAGGTACTACAGTGCCGTTTCTGTTGTACTTTCCTCTTAATTTCAGGCTCCGCTTGTGATTCGGACTCTTCTGTTTTCTTCATTATACGTTCTAAAGGAAGGAGAAAAAATAAAGTTTAAGTTTTACTTAAAATAAGCTAGTGTTTCAACAAAAAAATAATCAGAACATAAGACCAAATAATAGTTATATCCTGGCTTACTCTTATTTATTTTTCACTCCTCAGCAGGATCTCCACAATGTGGACCACTTCATCAAGTTATCAATATCCTCTTCCCTTTAACTTCATTTTGTTCTACTAAGGTAACACAAACCTTTCCTGTGCCTAACCACTCACATACTCACAAATCCTTTTTTTTTTTTGGAGACAAGGCCGCATTCTGTCGCCCAGGCTAGAGTGCAGTGGCATGCTCATAGCTCACTCTAATCTCAAACACCCTAGCTCAAGTGATCTTCCCACCTCAGCCTCCAAACTAGCTGTAACTACAGGTACGCACCGCCACACTCAGTTAATCTTTTTTCTTATTTGTAGAGACAGGGTCTCCCTGTGTTGCCCAGGCTGGTTTCTTTCTTTTTATCCAAGTCACTTAACTCTAAGAGTAGCAATGAGAAAAATCTGAATTCAAACAGTACAATTGTTTGGTAAAAGAAACTAAACTAAGCCTGCCTCAAGCTAATTTTCTTTTTTAACTTCAGAACACACAAGGTAATTTTTCTCGATATTTTTAATGTAAATTTAATAATTTTCATTACAAATATAATTAGAAGTTTCAAATGATTTGATGAACTCCAAACCAGGACAATTTAAAATTTACCACAATCTGACTTTATCAGCAAAGGATTAAGTATGCAAAAGGCCAAACATGTTTCTAAAACATAAGTGAAGAATCTGTAAACCAAAATAACCTGCACAATCCTAGCTTTGTTAAATACTTCTACTTCTAGTTTCCCATATTTAATATTCTTCTATCGGTTGGTTTTTAAAAATAAGATTATGTAGACAAAAAAATCAACATTATCTAATATTTAGTTTGATATACAACACTGTCTTAAGAAACCTATATAATTATTCTTGCTTAGTGCAATCACAAAAAGTTTCACTAAGTGATTATCATCCTCTCATTGTTTGCATGTCTATTTTCCTAGACACCAAAGCTAGATGTTTAAGTAATCGATGACTCCTCCTTGTCCCTTCATCTTTACTTCTAAATAGCTCTTAAGTTCACTCTGTCTTCTCCAAACCCACTGCCACTACATTTCTGATGCTTAACTCTTGCCTAAACTGATGTTCTCTATCCCGATTTTGCTCCTTTTAAATCTTTCCTCACTACTGCCAAAGTGACCTAGTTAACAATTGTGACTTTGTCATTCTAACACTCTAACTAAATTCCATCTCTTGGCAAGCAGAAGTTCCTGTTTCAATCTTACTTCCACTCAAACTTTACCTCAAAAAGGTTCATTTCTTCATATGTTCTCTCTTTCACCCTCACATATGCTGTTCTTTTCATAAGTGAAGCTCTGCCAATCTATGTGGTGAATTCAAACCCTTTTTTGTTAAGAAGCTGCCTCTGCCCCACTCTAGGCACAATTAAGCAATCCTTAGTTTTCATAGCTCTCATTTTATTGTTATTTGTACTTCTGTTCCCCCATTGTATTGCCAGCGCTGGGAAGAGCAGAAATGATGTTTTAGTCATGTGTTTTCCCAGTATCTAAAAACTGCACAAGGGCTTAATAAATGTTTCCTGGATTAATGAAGTACATGAGAAACATAAAACTATATGACACATTAAAAAAATTACAGGGGTCGGAGGAAGAGACATTGTCACTACGTCATCTCTGAAAATGGCATAACCTTTGACACACAGAGATAATGACTCATGCACAGATCTAGAACCATAAGGACTTAGCCTCTGGCCAGAGAGTAACTAAAAACTGCTTTTTTTCTCCCGAGATCTAAAATCTGAGGTTACAGAGCAGCTGCTCCAGTCCAGAGCACCCAGGTGTTATTATTTTTATGAAGGCTAAGTTACTTTGTTGAAGAGCTACGATGTGACACTATAAGAAGAAGGCAGACATTTTGGAATCCAGAAAATAAACACAGTTGTCTGAAACACACAACCAATTATTTGAAAAACTTAATGTACAGTAAAGCAGTCTTAAAACATAGGCCCCAACAAGCTTTTTTGGCCTTACTAAATTTGATAATGTACCCAAAGGAAAGCTTTTTTCTTATAAACATACTTCATTAATCTTTTTAAGCCACACAGTATCTTTGCACATTATTTTGCTCAACCATGTATCTAATTAGTTTTCTGCTGCATTCTGGAGACTGACATTTAAAAAACAGTATCATTTCATCTTGATTATGTAATCACACTCTTCTCTTCACCATACCTATATCAACATGTTCATGTTACATTTTCTCTACCATCATAAGAGGGAAACAAACGTCCCAAGCTTTGATATAATGCAAAATTTTAATTGATAATAGAGAAAAATGACATTAAAATTCTGATCCCTACCTAAATCAAGGTTTTTAATAAGGTTCCGAAGGAAAGAGATAGAAAAAGGAACCAATGAAGAAGGTTAAGCTGAGACTTTCGAAACCAACGTCATGAGGAGAAATGATAAATGACTGACAGTGTAGGAAACTAGAGTAGAGAGTCAAGAAAAAAACACAAAAAATGTTAGCCTCAGGGTTAAGAAATTCCATTAGGATTCCATTTTCTAGGGAAAGAAGAGAAAAACACTTGAGAAGATCTGGTAACTCAAGTAAATGAACTAGTCTCAAATTACAGCAGAAACATAAAATTGCAAAAAGCTTAAGATTGGACTGGTTCAAGGATGGCAAATACTTAATAAGTGGCCCGTGGAAGTTTTACTAGCTAAGTGATCACAGAAGTGATTTTTGCTAGGCTGTTGTAGCCTCAAATCCCCAACAGATTACTCCAGAGAAGTATTTAAGATGAAAACCATGTAACATTATGCTGAATCCCTCTTACAGGGATGAGAAAGAGAATAAAGAGTATTTACCAAAGACCCTATGGTAGGAACATGAAGATTAGGATACTCCCTTCTAGACTTTGTAGCTCAATGTTTTGTTTTGTTTTGTTTGTTTTTGTTTTTTTCAGATGGAGTCTTGCTCTGTCGCCCAGGCTGGAGTGCAGTGGCGTAATCTCAGCTCACTGAACCTCTGCCTCCAGGGGTTCACGCAATTCTCCTGCCTCAGCCTCCTGAGTAGCTGGGATTACAGGTATGCATCACCATGCCTGGCTAGTTTTTGTATTTTTAGTACAGACAGGGTTTTGCCATGTTGGCCAGGCTGGTCTCGAACTCCTGGCTTCAGGTGATCTACCCACCTCAGCCTCCCAAAGTGCTGGGATTACAGGCGTGAACCACCACAACCAGCCTAGTTCAATGTCTTTTTAAATACACTACACTACTTCCAGGTATGCACAAAAGGGGAGACTATGGAAGATATTACTGGGTAAGCGTGATCTATATACAGGTGGGATATAAATAGAACACATTTAAAAAATCAAGTTAAAAAAAAGATCCTCCATAAAAAGAAAGTTCATAGCAGCTTTATTCTTAATAGACAAAAACTGGAAACAACCCAGGTGTCCATCATCAGGAAAATTGATAAATAACTTGGTATACCCATACAATGCAATGTTAAAAAGAAACAAACTATTGATGCAAGCAACAGTATGGATGAATATCAAAAAAAGATCCTGAGTGAAAGAAGCCTCACATAAGAGTATACAGTGCATTACTCCATTTACATGAAGTCCTAGAACAGATAAAATTAATCTATGCTAGGAAAAATCAGAACAATGCTTACATTTGAGGGGGAAGAGGTAGGGACTAACCGTGAAAGAACATGAGGGAACTTTCTAAGGTGCTGATACTATTTGTACTATGTCTTCGTGGGGATTTTGGTTAGAAAGGGATATGTAGTTTTCAAATTTTATTGAACTATATACTTAAGATTTATGTATTTCATTGTAGTAAATTTTATTTCAAAAGAAAGAATGTGAGGGCGATCTGGCTGTAACATCTGTCACCCCACTGATCGCCAGGGGTAACTGCGCTGATCCTGTTGGCTAGGTGGGTGTCTACTTCCTCCCTCATCACTCCATGCGCATCCCTTCCAAAGCTGCACGCTGGGTTAAAGAGGATGACCATCCCTGATAGAGGAGGACCGTCTTGGGTCAAGGTCAAGGGTATATAAGTAGCTGTGCTCCCCTGCTAGAACCTCCAAACAAGCCCTCAAAAGAAAATAAACTGTAAACAAATATTGAACTCTAGTTAATAATATGCCCACTCAAGTGTTTAGAAGTATACCAGGCGTCTGCAATTGACTTTAAAATGCATCAAAAAAATAAGATGAATTAACGTATAAAGGGATGACTAGAACAGAGAAGTGTTGATTGTAGAATCCATGTGGTAGATATACACATGTTCACTGTAGAAGTCTCAACTTTTCGGCATATTTAAACATTTTTATAATAGAAATTGTGTGAGAAGCAGGGTAAGAAAGAGGCTTAACTTTCTTATTTGTTATTTTAGTTGTGATACTAATATGCTGAAAAATAAGTACCCAGAGGACAGTGATAGAATACAAACGGTTATTTTTATAATGGTTATGTATTTGCTTTTACATTATTTTTTATAATCTTTCAAAAGAGAAAGACAAACTAAAAAAAATGGTTTTCTCCATCATGTAGCTGCTGACTGACTTTCAACGTAAAATAAAACTAAAGTCATGTGTCTATCACATTCTCATTATCTTCTTTAAAAATCACTTCTGGCTATATACTATACTTTTGGCCTATAGGATTTTGTAAGAACTCTTTAGCATGACAATCTACCTCTACTTACTTCTATGGCTTCAACTCTGGCTATCCTCTACCCATTCTCCAATCAAATATATCATTTGTTAAAAAAAGATGAGACTCTTTCACCTGTTGTGCCTTTGCATTCCATCCTCATTAGGTGCAAAGCTTTTCCTCCTCGATTTGGTATGTCAAACTCCAATGATTCAAAACTCAGCTTTACTTACGTTTTGTTTTGTTTTTGAGACAGGGTCTCACTCTGTAGCCCAGGCTGGAGTGCAGGGGCGTGATCACAGTGCACTGCAGCCTCAACCTGTGCTCACTGCAGCCTTCACCTGCCAGGCCCAACGGATCCCCCCACCTCTGCATCTTGAGTAGCTGGGACTACAGGTTCTCATAACCACACCTGGCTAATTTTTAAATATTTTATAGAGACAGGGTCTCACTACGTTGGCCAGTCTGGTCTTGAACGCCTGGGCTCAAGCGATCCTCCCACCCTGGCCTCCCAAGGTGCTGGGATTACAGGTATGAGCCACCATGCTTGGCGTCATCTTTGTGTGTGAAGATTTAAATAAAACTCCAGAAAAGGGTAGTGACCACTCCTTTATGATACCACATTTTAAATTGGCTTTTACATACTACTTTCCAACTCTACAACAGTACGTTTAGAAGTTTGTAGTCTCTCTAGCCCTTGAGTTTGCCAAAAACAGACACTGTCATTTTATAAAGACATGAGGCAAGCTTGAATTAATAATCATACCTAACTATCAGTGGAAAACTTACAAATATATTTGCAAAACAAACTACTTAAAGAAACACAACATTCCAAAAACATGAGGAGAAAAAATACAGTTGAAATTGATTCCTAGAGCAATTTATTAAATACTTCAGTAGGCATTCCTGACATTCACCCAAATTCATTGAGGGAAAACAAAGTTAATTAATAAAATAATGCTGTTAAATAAAAATGATTTACACGTAAAAACACGTAAATAAATAAAAATAAATCTACAAGGACTTTTGGAAAATAAAGGTGAATATTTTTAAAATTCCAGGGTTTGGAAAAGCTTTACTAAACACAACACTAAGGAAACCCAACTTTAACAACAGGTTCAACTACAATTACTATTTGACAACATTAGAAAAAAGTAAGGCCAGGCATGGTGGCTCATGCCTGTAATCCCAGCACTTTGGGAGGCCGAGGCGGGGGGATCACCTGAAGTTGGGAGTTCGAGACCAGCCTGACCAACATGGAGAAACCCCGTCTCCTCTAAAAAATACAAAATTAGCCGGGCATAGTGGCCCAGGCCTGTAATCCCAGCTATTCAGGAGGCTGAGGCAGGAAAATCGCTTGAATCTGGGAGGTAGAGGTTGAGGTGAGCTGAGATCGCGCCATTGCACTCCACTTGGGCAACAAGAGTGAGACTCTGTCAAAAAGAGAAAAAAAAGAAAAGAAAAGAAAAGAAAAGAAAAGGAGTAACAGAAAAACCACAAAAGGGAAAGAAAGATATCTACATCAGAGATAACAAAGAGTTGCTAAATAAGTAATAAATAGGCAAAGGACATATAAATAAATGGACAGACATAAATAAAAGAAATTCAAATGGCCATTAAACCTGTAAGATATCTCAGCAGTTACGAAGAAAATATAAGAAAAACATTTTGATCAGACTGGCAAAGACTAAAAGAATGATAATCTAAAGTTGCTGAAAAGTGGGAGAAAATAGGCCAACTCAAGTAATACTGTGCTGGGAGCTAACCACCTTTATACAGGGCATTTCTTTTTTTTTTTTTGAGATGGAGTCTCACTCCATCGCCCAGGTTAGAGTGCAGTGGTGTGATCTCAGCTCACTGCAACCTCAGCCCCCCAGGTTCAAGTGATTCTCCTGCCGCCCGGCTATTTTTTTTTGTATTTTTAGTAGTGATGGTATTTCACCATGTTGGCCAGACTAGTTTCAAACTCCTGACCTCAAGTGATCTGCCTGCCTCAGCCTCCCAAAGTGCTAGGATTACAGGCGTGAACCACTGTGCCCAGCCACACAAGGCATTTTGGCATTAACATATCAAGTCTTAAAAATGTGTGTATCATTTGTCCCTGAAATTTTATTTCTACAGATTTGACCTAAAGAAATATATCAAATATATAACATGAATGTACCAGTATAGTAATAATATTTTAAATGTCAAAACATTGAAAACAAAATTATGCCACATAAATATAGTGGGCCACAATACATTTATTTAAAAAAAGATTATAGAAACTTGGATATAAAAATTTGTAGCTGGGCATGGTGGCTCACGCCTGTAATCCCAGCACTTTGGGAGGCTGAGGGGGTCAGATCACGAGGTCAAAAAAAATTTGTAAGGAAGTCCTCCACAAATTTAAGAACCATTTGATTCTTTTCATTTTTCTGAGATATGGTCTCACTCTGTTGCTCAGGTTGGAATACAGTGGCACGACTGTGGCTCACTGCAATCTCGACCTCCTAGGCTCAGGTGATCCTCCTGCCTCAGCCTCCCAAGCAGCTGGGACTACAGGTATGCGCCACTATACCCGGCTAATTTTTGTATTTTTTTGGAGAGTTGGGGTTTCATCACGTTGCCCAGGCTGGTCTCAAACTCCTGGGCTCAAGCAATCCTCCTGTTTTGGCCTCCCCAAACGCTGGGATTAAAGGTGTAAGCCACCATGGCTGGTGCATTTCATTCTTAAACTTCCTTTAATTGTGTTTTCCATGCTGGTTCCATGTCTGTCATCTTTTAATGAGTGTAAAAACTAGGTATCATAAAGGCAACAACCAAGTTACATACAGAACAGTACACACAGTATGAATACTGTGTATCAATTTTAAAAACGAGTATATGTGCATAGAGAAGGTCTGGAAAGTTATATATTAAAATGTTAACAACAGTTACCCTGACTGGTTGAAAGTAAACATGTGGCCAGAGCAGTGGTCCAAACCTGCAATCCCAGCACTTTGGGAGGCTGAAGCGAGCAGATGGCTTGATCCCAGAAGTCTGACAGCAGACTAGGCAACACTGTGAAACCTCATCTCTATAAAAAATACAAAAAATTAGCTGGATGTGGCAGCATGTGCCTGCAGTCCCAGCTACTTGGTGGTGGAGGTGGGAGAATCATGTAAGCCTAGGAGGTCGAGGCTGCAGTGAGCCATAATCATGTCACTGCACTCCAGCCTGGGAGACAGAGCAAGACCCTGTCTTAAAAATGAACAAAAAGCAAAAGTTAACGTGTGTTAAGTACTGCTAAATTAGGTGATTGAGTTGTAATTACACAATGTAATTACATGCAGAATATAATTAAAAGTACATTCAGAGACAGTATATGTCTGTTCTCTCTAACAAGGATACAAAAAACAGACTGGAAAAAAAGAGAGTTTAAGAAACAAATGACAGAGTAAGTGGGGAGAAAAATAGGATCTTAACAGTTGTTATTCTTTATGTTTAGAAAATAATTTTAAAGCAACTAAACAAAAAAGCAACGGGACATGTGGTCTGACCAAAAATTATACTTAATGGTTTACAAACTTTAATTTTATAGTACAGAACTGCTTATCAATGCTGGTAAGTACTGATATGTGGCTATAACTTATAAAAAAAAAATCATACTAAGTGCCTCAAATTCAAAATAAATAAGGTAAAAAGAACAATAAAGAAAATCATGTTGAGTGTTAACTAGAAAGACCATGATATTGTTTAGGAAAAAATTATGCTTGGTGTTATGAAAGTAATTAGTGATCCTGCGGTTTGAAATCTCAATGTTTTAAAAATTATCTCCAAAGGAAATCATGAAATAAAATGCAATCCTCATATAACAATACATACAATATTATTATAGCATTGCTAGTTATCCTACACCCAAGCATACATGTACCTACCTAACACAAAAGAAGCTGAAAACAAAGTTTACAAGTTAAATATATCAATATTTCTCTCCTAAGGTTTACAAGTATTACTCGTAAAACCCTCATTTATTAACAATGAGTCCACAGGTATAAATAATTAATTATCAACAAATATATCAGGAAAGTACAGATCTTCCCTACAGAAGATTTTCAATCAATAAATGTAAAAGAAATGAAGAAAACAGAAAATCACCATTAGACAAACATTAAGCAGTAATTGATGCCAGCAAGATCCACTAATGGATGCTAAAATCAGTGGGTGAAAGTTTGAAGAAAAACAGGATATCTGCACAGTTTCAGAGTATATCTCTTCTAAAATCTTTATTAAGTACCAAGGGAAAATAGTAATTTTACAGTGAAAAAACCCAGCAGAGAGTATCTTAACCAAATGATCATGGTTAACACTACCAATCCTAAGACATACTCAACATCACGGAACCCCTAAAATGATGCACTGAGAAGGCCACACATCACTTCTTGGGAAGTCTTGCCCCAAATACATAGGCTTACTCTAATCCTAAGACATCATCCTCACCAAATTGAAAGGCATTATACAGAGCAACTGACTAGTCTTCAGAATCATGAAGGAAACTAAGAGAACATGACAAATGCCATGTGGGATGACAGAATGAATCCTGGAACAGAAAAAGTATATTAGTGAAAAGCTGGTGAAATCTAAGTAAGTTCTACAGCTTAGTTAAGAATCTTATACTCATACCAATTTCTTAGTTTTGATAAGTGTACTAGGATTATAAAATACTAACATTAAGGGAAGCTGTGTGAAAAAATAAATATGTATGTCTTTGTATCAATTTTGTAAATTTTCTCTAAGCCTAAAATTATTTCAAAGTAACAGGTTAAGGGCCAGGCACGGTGGCTGACGCGTGTAATTTCAGCACTTTGGGAGGCCGAGGTGGTAGGATCACAAGGTCAGGAGCTCGAGACCAGCCTGGCCAACATGGTGAAACTTTGTCTCTATTAAAAACACAAAAATTAGCTGGGCGTGGTGGCGGGCGCCTGTAATCCCAGCTACTTGGGAGGCTGAGGCAGAGAATTACTTGAACCCAGGAAGCGGAGGCTGCAGTGAGCTGAGATCACACCACTGCCCTCCAGCCTGGGCTACAAAGTGAGACTCCATCTCAAAACAACAACAACAACAACAAACAAACAAAAAACCCAAGTTAAAAGAACAGTAAATAAGCATGCTCTTTTTTCTTTTAACTTGAGTATGCCTATTTACTTAATGAATGTTGTTGAATAAGCTTTAAAAATTATTTGTAACAAGCCTGGCTGACTGGCATCTAAAACCATTATTAGTGGGCCAAATCACTTAACGTCTTTGAAATGCTTTTTTTTTTTCACTTTTGAGACTGAGTCTCACTCTGTCACCCGGGCTGGAGTGCAGTGGTGAGATCTCGGCTCACTGCAACTTCTGCCTCCTGGGTTCAAGCGATTCTAGTGTCTCGGCCTTCTGAGTAGCTGGGATTACAGATATGTGCCACCATGCCCAGCTAATATTTGTATTTTTTTTTTTTTTTTCCAGTAGAGATGGGGTTTTGCCATATTGGCCAGGCTGGTCTCGAACTCCTGACCTCAGGTGATTGCCTGCCTTGACATCTTAAAGTGCTGGGATTACAGGCATGAGCCACTGTACCTGGCCAGAAATGCATTTGTTAAAATAAAAATAACACCTTTTGTACGGTTCTGAGGTAATCTTCTTTGTGACAGAGCAAGAATACAGTAATGTACAGTGTTTAAGAGTGTGGGATGTGGCATTAAATAGACATGAGTTCCAATACAAGCTTTGTCATTTACTAGCTCTATGTCCTTGAGGAAGTTTTTTAGCTTATAGGAACCTTGAACAGAAAGCTAGGATAAAAATAAATAATGAAAGCAAAGCACTGGACTCAGCATATAACTGAATAAGAGCTCAATAAAGATTTAAAGTATAACAGAATAACAGAAGAGAGTAGTCACTATTACTAAACTTAATAAACTTAGCATAACTATGCTTAGTATGTAAAGTATAATAATTCACATCTATAAATACTGCCCATTATTAAGAAAGGATGAAATAAGTTTGGAATATTCTCTTCATAAAATAGAGAAACGTTCACTACATGCACAAAAGATTTTCACCCAAAGTAGAAAAAAAAACTGTGGGTGTTTTTTAAAAGCACATTCTTAGCTATCAGAAAAATCTAGCTTTTAAAAATTACTCTATTTTAGAACTAAGAGCCATCAGAGCTATTTAAACAAGCAAAGGCCTTGGAAAAACAAGATGGACACACATTATTAAGAACCATGATTCTAGATAATGAAAACTGATTTTATGATGATATATTTTTTATAAATGTTATTTGCCCTTATTTTAATTTTTGGATTAATAACCAGTATATTGAAAAATATTTCAATATGAATATAAATTTATACTCACAATGATTTTCCAGTATCTACTAGTAACACAGTTGTAGCAGGTATGGTCTCTTTTTAATTGAGTGTTTCTCTAATGTATTCTAAACTTTAGGAGCAAAACCAGTAAGTGGAAACACAATTACATAATACAACATTATAACACAGTTTAATAAAACTCAATTTCAAAGCTATAGCTCAACTACAGTCACTATTTGCATTTGTAACATAACAAAAACGCTAAAATAATCAAAAGATTTCAAACTGTAATCACCTAACTGTGCAACTGTTCCAGGTATCAGGTTACCATTAAAGAAATTCTCAAATCAATTACAAAAAATGGTTTTTCATATATATCTATTATACCTGGGAATATTCTAAAGCCAGCATCATATCTCCATTGTACTTTTCATACAGCAATTTGAAATCCTTCACAGGTGTAACAAAACTGCACACTTACCAACACCTTGGAGCCGACTTAACCTTACAGGATTAATTTCAACTTTTTGGACATGAGGTGGGTATTCTTTCCTAAAAAAGAAATTTATATAGTTTTATTCTAACAGGAAATACAGTTTTCAAAATGAAAAAGTTAATGGCATACTTACAATAAGCTTATTAAAAGCAAATCATAGCTTCTTTGCCATATAAAGAGTGATACTATAAAATAACAAAACTATACCAATAAATGAAACTCAATTTGTAAAATTTTACTGTAAATTTTTTTTAGTTGTTTAAAAACAAATAAATAAAGGAATAAATATTGAATGAGATTGTCTTGAGGACAATTCCAAAATCAGAACAAAAAACATTATGTACAAGACCAGCAATCATGGAACAAGCATTTACTCTTGTAGTATGATTACATTATGTCAGGGCTGTAAGTACACTTGTTTTAAAGTATTAAATTCCACTGTTAAACTTCAAATACATACAATATCATGGATTTTAAACATAATCCTTAGTAACTAAATACCGTATCTAAATACTATATCCAAATACTGTATCTATTTGAACACGAATAAACACTGATTTTGGGGGAAAAAAGCAAAATTTTGGGGGAAAAAAAGCAAAAACCTTATGGCTAATTGTAGGATAAAAGCATTAGAAAAGGGGAACTGCAAAAAGTGCAATAGACCAGGGAGTTACAAGAGCTACTTTCCTACTCTAAATAAACCACATAAAAATAAAAGAGGCTATTTATTTGAAATTCTATTCACACTGGTGATCCAGTAATGTAAATCATAGCTTTCATTTCATTAAAATCATTTTACTCAAACAAAAATTTCAAAGAAATTTTCTTGCAAGAATTTAATATTCTTATATTATAAAGTCAAAGCACTTGAAGTGAAAACAAAATATGAAAATAACAAAAGAAAAAATACTATGGGCAGAGACAGTAGTGTACTTACTTTTTTTTTTTTTTGAGATAGAGTCTCACTCTGTTACTCAGGCTGGAGTGCAGTGACGCAATCTCGGCTCACTGCAAGCTCCGCCTCCCAGGTTCACGCCATTCTCCTGCCTCAGCCTCCCAAGTAGCTGGGACTACAGGCGCCCGCCACCATGCCTGGCTAATTTTTTGTATTTTTAGTAGAGACGGGGTTTCACCGTGTTAGCCAGGATGGTCTCGATCTCCTGACTTTGTGATCCGCCTGCCTCGGCCTCCCAAAGTGCTGGGATTACAGGCGTGCGCCACCACGCCCAGCTGATAGTAGTATACTTATAATAGCAGTTAGAAAATAGCATCATGTGCCATGTGTGCTTTGTATCTATTAATTTCTTTAATCCCCCCAATAACCTTATATGACATATTATTAATACTTTATAAATGAAAAAACTGAAATGCAATGAGGTTAATCAACTTATCCACAGTCACACAATTAAGTAGCAATGCCAGAATCTGAATCCCAGCAAATTGCACCAATATCAAGCAGAGCAACATCTGGTACAACTGGGCAATTTCCACCCTGAAAAATTTGAAATTTGTGAAGATATGCATTATGAAAATGAGAATTTGCCTGAGATGTAGTAGTAACAGTCCTATAAGAAAAAAGGTAGGTTTTTAGTTCCTAACTTGGGATTAAAATAAAATGCATATTTTCAAATTCCATACACTCGCACACTAAAGAGAACATAATATAGTCTTATTTCCAAATCCAGGTTTACCCAGATTTAGTAAAAACAATTGACACAAATCATCTGAGACAGTAAATCATACATGCATGTATAGAGATTGATGAAACTATTAATGCAGTGCTCTCGCAATTTGAACCTGTGTACTGAACCATCCACTGTGAATGAGGGACAACATACTGAATACATCATATGATAGCCACAATCTTACCAAGTATTGTCACATTAAACTAATGTGTATACTTCCCTGTATTTCCAGAATTTATGGCCACTGTTTTCAATATTTGCTATATTTTTTCCTATAAAAGCAGGGCAAATTAAAGTTCTGTTTTTTAAAAATTACAATAAATTGAAGAAACAGTATCTTAAATACAAGAATATAAAAATTTCAAGATAAAAATGTGTTTGATAAAACTACCTAGCCCTATATTATTTTCTCCAAAATTCAGTTTTAAAAACTTTTTGCTAGATGATCTAAAATGAAAATTTACATTATCTTTTTTTTAAATTTTGAGACAGAGTCTGGCTCTGTCGCCAGGCTGGAGTACAAGGGCACAATCTTGGCTCATTGCAACCTCTGCCTCTTGGGTTCAAGCGATTCCCGTGCCTCAGTCTCCTGAGTAGCTGGGATTACACGTGTGTGCCACCATGCGGGGCTAATTTTTGTATTTTTAGTAGAGACAGTGTTTCACCATGTCAGCCAGGCTGGCCTCAAACTCCTGGCCTCAAGTGATCTGCCTGCCTCGGCCTCCCAAAGTGCTGAGATTACAGGCATGAGCCACCGCACCCAGCCGGCATTTACATTCATTTCTCAATTTGAGGATTCCATTACTCTTGCAGGTATAAATTTCAAACTCCAAACTCGTTGAAAATCAAGGCTAGGATTTAATCTCAGTGGCTATTTCTTTTCTACTCCTAACCAACCAGAGGCAGAGAAGCTCTACTGTCATCTGCTGTCTTCCTGTGTAGGTGGGGTAGAATTTTTGCTTCTTAGGGTTTGTGTCTGTGTAGCTTCAGAGGTCCCATTTCATAAACCCAAGATTTTTACAAGCTGTTTAAAATAAACTAAAGAGCATTTTATTTCTCTATCCTGAATTGTTTAAATAACATCAGAATGCTCTGTTCATTAAAAGTTCGAACAGCCTCAGTTGTGAAAGTCTATTTATTGTAGTAAACTAAGTTTGAAATAATATTAGATTTGCAGAAAAGTTACGAAGACAATTCAGAATACCCTTATATCTCTTACCCTAATGTTAACACCTTAATATTTCCATTACACATGTCAAAAAAGAAACCAACACTGGTACACTATTATGAACTAAAGTCTAGCCTTGGAAATTTACTGGCTGGGCAATGTGGCTCACGCCTGTAATTCTAACACTTTGGGAGGGCAAGGCCGGCAGATCACTTGAAGCCAGGAATTCGCAGCCAGACTGGCCAACATGGTGAAACACTGTTTCTACTAAAAATACAAAAATCCAGCAGATCACTTGAGGCTATGAGTTTGAGGCCAGACTGGCCAACACGGCAAAACACCGTTTCTACTAAAAATACAAAAATCAGCCAGGCATGGTGGTGCGTGCCTGTAATCGCAGCTACTCAGCAGGCTGACGCACAAGAATTGCTTGAACCTGGGAGGCGGAGGTTGCCGTGAGCCAAGATTGCACCACTGCCCTCTAGCCTGGGCGACAGAGCCAGACTGTCTCAAAGAAAAAGAAAAAAAGAAAGAAAGAAAGAAAGAAATTTACCAGCTATTTGTAATACCCCATTTTTGTTCCAGGATCCAATCTAGGATACAACGCATGAAGTCATCATGTCTCCTTAATCTCCTTTCTGTGTTTTTCAGTATTTAAAAGAGAACTCATCAGGTATTTCATAGAGTGTCCCTTGGTCTAAGTTATAATCCAACTGTTACCAGTTTGGCTATTTGGGAGCTCTTTCAGTTGGCTCCCGTCTCCCTCTGATATAACTACATCCTTTTGGTGTTTTTTTTTTTTTCTTTTTTACTGTGATAAAATATACATACACAATTTACAAGAATACGAAATGCTTTACTAATTCATGTGTCATCCATGCTAATCATCTCTCTATTGTTCCAATTTTAGTACAGGTGCTTTTGAAGTGGGCACTCTTAATTTGTTGAACATTTTCTAGGTTTCTGATACCACACTCATTCTGTGTCTGACCTATCACAACCCCAGAATCAGCCATTTCTCCACATTCCTTTTAGTGGAGACTGGTTCTTAGAAACCAGGATCTGAACACCATTTCTCTTTTTGTTATTGTTGTTTGCCTTGCTTTAATGATAGCTCTTTTTATTAATCTTTCCATTATTACAAAAGATGGCCAAATATATACATTTCTATGAAAATGAATCATCTTATTTATTTTACAGTTAAAATCCATTATTCTTATTTAACTGATAAACCAGTTTAATTTTCAAGATATATTAAAATCTCCCACAATTGTATTCATTGTTTTCATTTTTTGAGATGGAGCCTTGCTGTCACCCAGGCAGGAGTGCAGGGGCGCTATCTTGGCTCACAGGTTCAAGCAATTCTTGTGCCTCAACCTCCCAAGGAGCTGGGATTACAGGCGCATGCCACCATACCTGGCTAATTTTTGTCTTTTTAGTAGAGGCGGGGTTTCACCATGTTGAATTTCTTGAATTTTAACTATTTTAGGGGAGGCTTTACATTTACTTGTTATGTTCCTATAAACTATGCCTATTACAAAATGTGCTCCTTTATCCTGTCTACTGCTTTTAATCCTTAACTCAATCTCCCTTGTTACTAAAATTCCACTCATGCTTTCTTTTTGTTTGCATCTCTTGTGGCTCTAAACTTACTTCCACATTATTATTTTGGTATGATGCTTGTAAACAATGTAGTATAGCTGGGTTTAATCAAATCAGCATGTCTTTTACTAAATATGCTCTAATACAGTCATTATAACTGCTGATAGGACTTGTTTTCTTTTCATCTTACTCTATTACTTTTTATATTTCTATTTATGTTTATTATTTCATTTTGTTTCCTCTTTTCTCCTATTTTTATACAATATTGTTTGCACAACATACTCTTTCCCTTCCTTATTGAATTTAACAAATGAATATAGATACCTTCCCTCTCAACGCTTATTACACTTACCAAGATTCAAATGATTTCCTCAAGCAAATTCTATTATATCCCTAATGGGATGAGACCTTCAAAATCTTTTTATTTTTCCACCTTAACCCTCCCAATCCCCTTCTCCCCCGCTGAAAAGATTGGTTTTACTTCTGTCTTTCTAACGCCCCAACTCCTAGACCTTGCTGAGATAGTTTTAAGTACTTACAGACTATTTGATTTTCCTTTGTTACACATCTCTATTTAGAGAGGAACTTGCCCAGCCTTAACTGAACTGGCACTGATTTAAACTTCTATTTGTGCCAAATTATAAATCCTATGCAAAATATTGTGTTTAAAAATCTCAAATATTTATCAGGTAACAATACTTCCCTACCTTAAATACTCTGAAAGCTTCTGTTGCACTAATATAAAATCCAAAAGCTTCAGATCACCTTACAAAGCCTTTTATCACCTAGGTCCTAGCCAGTCTCTCCAAACCCATCTCATAACATTGTCTCCTTTGCTCTCTAAGCTCCAGCCTTAGTTGTCCCTTTTTTCTGTTCTTCGACATGCCAAACTCATTCCTGGATTAGTAACTTAGCACAACCTCTTCCCTATCTGGAAAAGCCATTCTTATGATCATGGCACTGCCAATTCCCCATTTAGTCTTCAGTTAAATGTTAGCTTCATAGTAAAGAGTTTCCCTGAATATGCAATTTAAAGAAATCGTACTGTCAGTCTATCACATCACCCATTACACTTCTCTACACAGAAATTATTATTTCATGTTTTACTTATTCAGTATTAGTCTTTGTTCCATAAGAAAGTAAACTATAGGACTGCAGGGATCTTGTCTGTTTTATTCATCACTGTATCCTTATGCCTGTAACAGTAGGTTCGATAAATACTTGGAATGAATAAAAGTGTATGCCTTAAAGGCAGCATGTAATCAAAAATATATTTACCATTTCAAACAACTGTAGAAACATTGCTGTCCATGTCATCACCAAGGATGGTAATGCTGTCAAAACTGAAGCACTGGCCACCATGCCCATGCAGAGCCATCATATATCAATTCAAAATATTAATCCATCAGCTGATATACAAATGTCAAAATTCACGCATTTGAAAGGCACTATAGACTCATTTTTTTTAATTGATTCCACAATTTGGTTGGAAATTAAAAATAGCTGGACTTTCCGGTTTGTTTACTGTCTTACTACCTATACCAGGCCAATTATTTTATTTTTTTGTAGAGACAGGGCCTCACTATGTTGCCCAGGCTAGTCTGGAACTCCTGGGCTCAAGAGATATTCCCGCTTTGGCCTCCCAAAGTGCTAAGATTATAGGCGTGAGCCACCATGCCCAGTCCAGAGAAGCTACTCTTATGGACACCCACTTTAGAACAATTATGATCATTTTACTTTGAAATGTTCAAAGAAATGTGTCTGTTTTCTTAAACACTTTTCCATGCCATTATAGCACTCAAATATCCCCTAAACGCCAGTGTTCTTACAAAGAGAAAAAATAATGACAGAAGAAGACTGATCACAAGATTCTCTTACTTTTCAGTCAGAAGAGAATACACTTGATGTTTAAAGTTTTAACTCTAAGCTTAAGGTGTTCTAATACATTTCCCTGCCCCCCATCTATTAAAGCAGAAAAACAAGAGTATTATCACTAAAATATAATGACAAAGATTCTGATAATGTAACTGAAAGCAATTTTACTACTAAAGCATTGAAATATTCTATTTTAAAAGAAAGTAGTCACTTATTAGCATAAATATAACCATTCATAGAAAACTTTACATTCAGAATGAGCCTCAAATACCACCTATATAAGCCAAATACCATGTTGTATTGTCAACAAGTTTCCTTTTACTCTAGAGAGTAGAACTGTGGATACTATAGGCTGAGAAGGGTGGGGGAGGAGAGGATGGAGAGAGGTGGGTTAACAAATACAAAATTACAGCTAGACAGGAAGAATGAGCTCTCACTTTCTGTGGCACTTAGGGTGAATATGGTTAACTATAATATATGTTTTCAAAAAGCCAGAAAAAGGGACTTTGAATGCTGACAACACAAAGAAACAATAAATGTTTGAGGTGATGGATATACTAATTACCCCGATCTGATCATTACACATTGTATACCTATATTGATATATACTCTGTATCCCATAAATATGTACAATTATTACATGTCAGCTAAAAATTTAAAATTAAAAAAGTTTTAATTATAAACTCTAATTCAACAAATATTTTTCAAAACATATAAACAATTTTATATTTTACCACTATATCCATGCTCTAATTTCTTCAATATTAAGCTTACCTTTCTTTTCGGTCCAGACTGCTTAAAACATGAAAAAGAAAAAAAATGTAAGAGGCAAGACCTCATTGTTGATATATCACTGTAGTTGTAGTAACTATAGTCATAAGGCAAAACTATAATGTGATCAACTTGTTTTAAATACATTATATATATATATAAAAAATACACTAGGTTTTGAGTCATGTCTAAATTGTTTTTCAATTTCTATCAATACACAAAATAAATAATCTTTTTAGATATTTACCAGGAAGATGAATACACAAAAATATAAAAAATTCTTGAAAGGGCTTTAACTATCAAATATTTGGAGATATGTTAGAACACAATATTCCCTGCTATTCTCCAAGGATCTGTTCCAAGACCCTCAGTGGGTGCCTGAAACGGAGGATAGTACCGAATCCAATATACTAAAATGAAGCATTGGTGGAAACATTTCATAAACAAAATGGCTGTCAACCACATTTTCTGATTACGTTGCCAGAAGATGAGCAAATGTTTTTGTGAGCTCACAGGGTTTTTGCTCTGTATACTACACTTGGTTTTATCATATGCCTGAGAGTGTTGCTACATAGCACCAGAGTTAGCCTGTCCTTTCATGTTTAATGCCATGGTACCTCCTTTGTACTTCTATGAATAGTATGTACTTTCCTCACCTGGACATAATTCTCAATATCTGAAAAATTCAATAATGACATCATAGCAAATTTAGAAACAGTCTCAGTACTAAAAAGGGAATGGTTAAATCAAAACCACAAATAAGGAGGAGACTACTGTTGTTACAGAAATAGACTTCAAGAAACAATAGCATTTCCTAGAAGTTATAAAATTTGTATTGGTTCTGGACTGATCCTAATATCAGGTATGATTATTTCCTTCGGAGTAAGAAAAAAAAAATTTTAAGGCTGAAACTTTTGCACAAAAGTCTTAGATTAAATACGGTATATGATTTGGGACACAAGGAAAGGCCTATAATTTAAAATCATGGCTTCTCATCACATGTCCAATGTATAAAAGTTGCACCCTTCTCCATAGTTCATGAAAACTCCAAAATGCTATTAACATCAATTACTCAAGAATGAAATTATATAATCCCTCAATTTAGAATAAAATGAGATTCACATCTAATATTATTTCTCCTTATAATAAAAGGAATGAAATATTTGGAACTATCAGCAAAGCATAAATTACAAAATCCCCAAATTCCTTTATCAATTCTTATACTCCTATCATGTGGAGTATGCAACTACAATATCGATTTAATCCTAGCAAATGGAGAAAAAAATATATAGTAACTTGTTTTTACATGAAAACATTAAAAACACACACAAATTTTTAAAAAATTTTCAAAAGGAAAAGCATTATAAATGTACATGAATATATCTGAAATTTTATCTTTGCTATTCAAAAAAGAATAACCTGCATAAAATAAATGTTAAATGACAGAAAAACGAGGTAATATAATCACACCCCTATTAAAGAAGCGAAGCAAAATATAAACATAAAAGTTTAAATCTAGTCTATCCTATCCTATGTATTTATTTCTTATACAGCTGTATTTCCAGAAAAAGTAAAATGAAAACCAAAAGTTAGGCATTAATACCTAATGTAGCTATTTCCAATTCTATACTGCTGTGCCCAAGAAATAAGAACAGTTTAGTACTCTCTTGTTTTTGTTTTTGAGATGACAGGGTCTGGCTCTATCACCCAAGCTGGAGTGCAGTGGTATAATCACAGTTCACTGTAGCCTTGATCTCCCTAGGCTCAGGTGATTCTCCCACCTCAAGCAGCTGGGACTACGGGTGTGCACCACTATGCCTGGCTAATGTTTGTATTTTTTACAGAGACATCAAGCAGCTGGGACTACGGGTGTGCACCACTATGCCTGGCTAATGTTTGTATTTTTCACAGAGACAAGGTTTTGCCATGTTGCTCAGGCTGGTCTCGAACTCCTGGTCTCAGGGTATCCTCCTATTTTGCCCTCCCAAAGTGTTAGGATTACAGATATAAGTCAACCACGCCCGGCCTTGGTTGTTTTTTATATTCACCTGTACAGAGGAAAGGAAATAGGTAGAAGAACAGAGGTAGAAGAAACGGGTTAGGTATAATGCTTCCCAATAATCCAAGGGAGTTAGGAAAAGGAAAACAGTAAAAATTAAAAATATATATATATACAAAGACACACACCAATGCTCATTTTTCTTATCCTTGAGAAAAAATGCATTCATTATAATATATCTGATTAACAAGTCATGGAATTCTTACAAGTATCTTCGATATGTGTTTTTATCAAGACCTGCCTTAGAGTTGCTTACATATTAAAATAAAACATAAACAATGGGGAAAAGTCATTATTAGTAATGCAGGACTTTGTAAAAATGTCAACTTACATTCTTGTTGGACTATTTCATACAATATAGAAAAGAAAAATTACCTTCAATTAGTACTGTAACTGTGGCATTAAAAAAAAAAAGAAAAGAAAAGAAAAGAAAGAAAAGAAAGGGAAGGGAAAAAGACTAATAGATAAATTCTGGTATCATTGATCTCATTTACAACTTCAAAAATTCTCTCAAAATGGGCCAGGTGTGGTGGCTCAAGCTTGTAATCCCAGCACTTTGGGACGCCAAGGTGGGCGGATTATTTGAGGTAAAGAGTTCAAGACCAGCCTGACCAACACACTGACACTGCATCTCTACTAAAAATACAAAAAAAAAAAAATTAGCATGGTGGCACACACCTGTAATTTTAGCCACTCAGGAGGCTGAGGCAAGAGAATTGCTTAAACCCAGGAGGTGGAGGATGCAGTGAGTGGAGATCACACCACTGCACTCCAGCATGGGCAGTAGAGCGAGACTCCATTTCAAACAAACAAACAAAACAAAATGGTGCTTTTCACTAATAATTAAATATTACTTATTCCAGAAGCCCATATTCCTATTTATGAATTACATAAGCTTTCATAGCTATCCATTTGCCCCTGAGGGGGAAGACTAGATGATAAGAAGACTTATAAGAACCTTATAAGAATATTATCTATACTTAATAAAAAGTCAAAAAAAGTGTAAGTGTAAGTAAAACATAAACCTATATAATGTGTTGTTTCAACAAGTCTGATTGGAGTTAGGGGCACGGATGGTATGTATAGACTTTTAAACTTCTGCATTTTGTTTTTTTCCCATACTTCTCTACCATTATTAGTGTATAAACAATCTATCTTTTAAATATGAATTTAATTAACAGTTGGAATAGTAGTAAGAAAATAGACTGGAACCTTAATTATGTCCCAAAGACTAATCTAATGTGATATTTTACCAAACTTCACTCATTCTGTTTAGATAAAAAGGTGTAAAGCACTCATTCCCATGTATGACTAAAGAACTACAAATTACCCAGATTTTAGCACGTCTGATTTACTTAAAAGACAAGATATACCACTCACCCCAAGAATACACTATGCATGAATTACCAGATTGATGGCATTTGTTTTCATCTCAAATTATTATAAGACTTGAGGCAGGTGCAGTGGCTTAGGCCTGTAAACCCACCACTTTATGATGCTGAGGCAGGAGGACTGCTTGTAGCTGGAGACCAGCCTAAGTAACAAGGTGAGACCACATCTCTACAAAAAATTTGTTTTAAAAGTTAGCCAGGTGCAGTGGTGCATGCCTGTAGTCCTAGCTACTCAGAAGGCTGAAGTGGGAGGATTGCTTGAGACCAGAAGTTTGAGGCTGCAGTGAGCTATGACTGTGCCACCACACTCCAGCCTGGGCAACAGAGCAAAAACCTATCTCTATAATTTAAAAAAAAAAAAAAAAAAAAAAAAAAGACTTCAGAAAATAAGAACATTTAGGAGAAGCTGTAAAAGCCAATGTGTTTACCCTCACCTGAAGTCTAACAATTGTGCTAAATCCCTGGAAGCAACAATCTTAGTTAAAGCCTTTCTTTGTGCCTTTGAAGATGTGATTCCTCCTGCATGCAGTGTCCTCTTCTACCTGGTACACTCAAAAACTCCTTTAATGTTTCCTTTATAAATTATTGTTCCCTTCTCTATAGTTTCACTACACATATTTTGTATATCTCTACTGCTGCCCTAACTATGCATGTAATCATTTGTTTACTTGTCTTTCTGTACCCTAATCAACCTCTACTGCAATCAAACTTGAGCTTTACTGGTAGGAATTTTATCATAATCATCTTAATGCACCTCATCTATGCCTGGTATGCAGCATAAAATCATTCAATGTTTTTGAAGGAATAAAACTGAAAAACTCTCATTGACTTGTCTTTGAACATCAAAATCTTTTTAGTGACAGTCATACTGCAGTTGGAATAAGAAATGTTTATTCTTATACAGAATAAATAAAAGACAAATGTAAGTAGTATCTGTCCTGCTGACTTGATTATACAGTTTTCTGTCCTGCTGACTTGATTATACAGTTTTCTTTACTGTCCCTAATCGTTAAGAATTTTTCAATCAGGTTTATTTCTTAAATACAAATTAACTCAGGTTGTTGATTTTAACAATATTTTAAACATTTTACCAATATATACAAGTTCATATTAACTGAATCTAATCTTTTATGTAAATGAGCAATAATACACATGCAAAATGTTATAGGTGTTGACACCTAGAGTAAAACAAATCGCAAACCAATTTCCAGACTGTTAACTGTTTTTTTTAACATTACCAATGAGGAAATGAGGAATGGAGAATAGGTCACTAGTAATTCTAAACCAACAGACAACTTCAAAAGCAAAAATAATGTAATAATTTTGGTTATAAATGAATCACCTAAGTTGACTATAAGGTTTAAATTAGTATTTCAAACTTAGACTACATTATCAGAATATTAAGACACCTTTATCAGCAATGGTTTCTATTAGTATCATCAGTGCATGAGCACGTGTCTACTCTTTTTCTCTCCCCTAATTATTCTCCTTTTATTATTTGTTCTCATGTTTTTGCCACATGTAGGCCAGAGAGCTTGATTTGTTTGTGTACTTTGCAGTAGAGCAAGCCAATTTTTGGTATGCATAGTAATTTCTTTGTCCTTTTAAATTTTTCAAGTATCTTATGTGAATACTATTTGATACAATAATATATTCAAGGCAAAAAAAAGGTTGGTTTATCGCGAGTGTGAAGTTACTTAACGTTTTTAAGTAAAAGAGCTGATGGCACATCTATGTAAACAGAAAAATATAGCAAGGTTCAGGACATGTCTTCTAAATGAGTCTAGATTTTACATTTTTAAAAAATGAAAAACAGCATCTAAAATATATGCCAAATTTTTAAACGTTACTAGTTATAAGGAACTGTTTATAATGCAATAAACAGATTATTTATTTAACTCTTTTAGCCTAAGAATTTCAGTCAACTGAAAGGTCATGTAACATTCCAAAAATGGTCCCCCAAATGTTACTTTCATTATTTCGAGTCAAGCAGTACTTTCAAGATCAATGAGAACTCCTAAATCTAACTAAAACTACAAAATAACATTTTCTCCAACATTTAAAACTAATGTGACTTGTTTTGATGCTATGAACTTTTATAAGCCTTATAAAGAAAGTATGGTATTAACTGTAATTTTACTCTTCAGAGCTAAACCACCAACTGAAGATAGTTAAACACTGTAAGGTCATTATTGTAAATCAGTTTAATTTAAATATCATCTTAGAGTCTCTGGATTATAATGCAATAGAATAGGTCTTATTGAAAAATTCTCTATTTACAGAATGTGATTACTCAAAAACAGATATAAAATAGTATAATTTCATGTCATGAATTATTTCAGAGATATATCTCTCTACAGACAAGTGAAAACAGTAAGTTTTCACAAAGGAAAAAAATGGTTAAAAAAGGTGAAAACCTATTGAAGAGGATGCCATGTATATACTAACCGAAGACAATTAGAATTCTTACCTTTGGGCTGCTGTTTTTACTACTGGTATCTGTGCATGAGCATGATGAAAACGTCTACCATGAACTACAGTTCCAGAACATAATGACGTATTTTGCGTATTTTCACTGCAGATTCAAGAAACACAAAATAATTTGAACACAGAAAAATTATATACACATTTATAAAAGAAATCTTTTAAAATCTGAACAAACACACACAAAAACCTTTACCAATAATAATTTTAAAAATTTATGGATAAACCCAATTGTCTATTGGGAGTTTTCCATTTCTTGAATTTGTCTTTCAAATGTTTCCAGTCCAATTAAAGAAAACTAAAAAAATAGCAGATCACCTGAGGTCAGGAGTTTGAGACCAGCCTGGCCAACATGGTGAAATCCCGTCTCTAATAAAAAATACAAAAATCAGCCGGGCATGGTAGTGGGCACCTGTAATCCCAGGTACTCAGGAGGCTAAGGCAGGGAATCATTTGAACCTGGGGAGGCGGAGGTTGAGAAAATTTAAAAAATAAAGCAGAATACTAAAATAAAAATCAGGAGTCCTAAATACTATTTCTGATTTTGCCACTGACTTGAAAGTTACTGAGCTTTTATGTACTTCATTTGTCTATGTGTAAGTTGAGACAGCAGAAATAAAAGTGAGTTTCAACCCTATTTCTGAGTTGCTACTGATACCCAATCCTACCAGTAACAGTGGTTCACTATGGTAACCAGTATGAAAGGTGGGTTATTTCTGAAAAAAGGAGGAAGAAGAAATTTTTAAGTCCCCTATTGAGACAATCCTGATTAGTATTTCCTAAAGGAGACATGACCACATCACTCTATTGTGCTTCTTCAAATATTATGACTGAGATTCTACTAAATGTATGAAAACAAAATCACGAGATCCCACCCTAATAAAGTATTTCTTGCAATGTTTTATTCAGAAACAAGAGACACTGCAATAAATCCTACTCCTAAGATTCAAAGCAAAGAATCCATATACTGGGACCATGCTACCTCTTGGCCCTCTTGACAAATTCAGAAGAAAAGGTACAGGTTGGGCCTATTAGCCTCAAAGTTTTTGGTGTCAAACTCTTCCTTTATCTTTTCTATAGGATGTGTGGTGAAGTGCCTATACCTCAATTTCTTATTGTTGCTCAACATGTTAAGTCCAATTGGGTTGCCTTTCAAAGTTTTAAAACTTTCAGACTTGTTTCGTCTTACATATGTCTTCAAGATGAATTCACCAGAACTATTAGCAACAATTTCAGATCGACGATTTAACTGTAAAAAAAGATCCAGAAATATGAGTCGATAAATGCTATAATGTGATAATCTATCAACAACTATTTGAAAACCATTTAAAAGTAGTAAAAACGTACAGCTATTTGAAATGATGGTGGATAGCACTGGCATGGATCTAAGAATGATTCAACTGCCTACTTTTTTTTCCTAAAGACAATGCAAATTTGTAAGAACACGGAGGTTTATTATATTACTTTCTTTTTATGTAAATCTCTCCAAAGATATTTGAGACAATTAGGGTAGAGGATCTTAGGACAGCTTTCTCCAGAGAGTAAAAAGTAAGCATTTCCCCTGCTTATCAGGCCTTGCTGCTATCTGGAGAACACTACAGCCAAATATGGCAATCGGCTGTCATTTCAACTTGTGCTTTTGTGTAAGAACTTTTGCCTTAGTATCAAAGTTTCTATACAGACAGAAATTGATACTTTATACTTCAATAGATGCAAATAATAGTATAAACATATCAGTAACAATCACTTTAGAGAGATCACAGTATATAACGGGCAAAAGGAGCAAAATAAATTTGTAAAGATTCTTTTATCATACAATTATACAATTACAGGACACAATTTCAGTTCCCAGAAAATTTAGAGACAACTGTTGAATTAAAATACAACATATATAGGCCGGGCGCGGAGGCTCAAGCCTGTAATCCCAGCACTCTGGGAGGCCGAGATGGGCGGATCACGAGGTCACAAGATCAAGACCATCCTGGCTAACACGGTGAAACCCCGTCTCTACTAAAAAATACAAAAAACTAGCCGGGCGAGGTGGCGGGCGCCTGTAGTCCCAGCTACTCGGGAGGCTGAAGGCAGGAGAATGGCATGAACCCGGGAGGTGGAGCTTGCAGTGAGCTGAGATCCGGCCACTGCACTCCAGCCTGGGCAACAGAGCGAGACTCCGTCTCAAAAAAAAAATTAAATAAATAAAATAAAATAAAATTAAAATACAACATATAAATTATTTTAGAATCCTGGCAAATCTACTCACCTCCTAATTGTTTTGATTTTCCATCATTTTATTTGTGCTCCTAATTTGGTAATCTACATCAAATTACTGGGAGGAAATAAGGTGTAAATAAGTTTTTAAAAATTTATGGTTGATTATCTCACAGATTAGAGTACTCCGATTAATAAAATCATGATGATATGTTCAGTCTGGAATTGCCTAAAACTTTAATCCACTGCCCTACCCCAGCCTAAGACAGTTTTCCAGGTAATGCAAGCACAGCATCAAGAGAACTACTGTGAATAGATGAATCCATTTGTTCAAAAAGAGATCAAATGACTAGAAAACCAATTACAAACAAGGACCTTACTGATGTCAGACCTGAAACTATAAACATTATTTGCAAAGAAACATCAGTTTACAAAGCTTCAGTAACACTGCATTTAATAATAACAAAATGTAGCTCTTTCCAGAAAACTGCTAGTGTCATATACTGTGTGAATTACATCATCTCATATAAATCTCATGACAATTCTAGAAAGCAGACAGTTATTGGCAAGCCTAGAGTCTGCTATTCTGTCTGGTTAACATACGACTTATCCAACAATACTATATAGTAGTCCCCCTTTATCTACGGTTTTGCTTTCTATGGTATCAGTTACTAACAGTCAATTGCATTCCAAAAAATATTTTAATTTAGCCACTCCTCTGCTAGTACATACTAAGATTGTCTCTAAAGTTCTTCTATGGTATCACTGTTAAGTTTTTCAGAGATTATGAATAACACTCAGGCAAGGGAAGTACATACTAATTCATAAAAATGCACCAGGGCATAAAACATGAAAGGACAGCTTAACTCTGGTACTATGTGGCAATGCTGTGGGGCATAGTTAAAACCAGGTATTACTGTCCGGAGTGTTTAAACCCACACGCTCCCAAAAACAAAAACAAAAAATATCTGCCTGTGTTCTGGCAACACAAGTAAAGTGTGGGTGACAGTCACTTTGTTTATGGAATGGTTTCACCAATGCTTCATCCTAGGATATATGATTCAGTATTCTCTGGGGTTTCAGTCATTCACTGGGAGTCTTCAAGGGGGACTCTGGATATCAATCTATGAAATACATTTATACAAAATAAACACTGACACAGGGATCAGCAAACTTTTTCTGCAAAGGGCTAAAAGTATTTTAGGCTTTCTTGATCATATAGTCTTTGTATCTACTCAACTCTGTCCAAATATTCAAATCTGTTGTTGCAGCACAAAAGTGGCCACAAACAATTTATAAATAAGCATGGCCGTTTTCCAAGAAAACTTTACTTATGGACACAGATTTGAGTTTTATATTATGTTCACATGTCATGAAATAGAATTCATTTGATTCTTTCTTCCAAGCATTTAAAAATGTAAAAACCATTGTAGCTAACAGACAATAGATTTCAGGCTAGAGTTTTAACATGACAACCCCTGTTTATAACATTAATCATTAAGTAAATAATAAGCATAGCAAGTTACTAAAATTTAAGTTCTACAAGAACAAAAAAATCTGTTTTGCTCCAACACTGTGCTCAATATGTATTTGCTGCATCAATGAATACTTCATTAAGAATACTAAATATGCAAAAAATTATCAATGTTATCTTCCACCCAAAATTATCACACATCATATAATTTAAGTACAAGTACTGATATTCAGGAAGTTTAGCACTGAAGAATATCAGATAAGAGAACCTAAATGAAACCATTAAGTTAGAGACATACGTATGTTAAAAGCACTCAAATTCTGGAAAAAAAAAAAAGAATTGAAACAGTAAAAAATTAGACACACTATAGAAAACACAACTTTGAAAGAGAACCAACAGCAGTTCTATAAATGATGTCACTGAAATTTTTAAAAAGTACAAAAAAAAATTCAATGTATGGATTACCTAGCAGCTTAGATAGAGCTAAAGATAAAAGTAAATCGGAAGATAGAGCTAAGGAAATTACTCAGAATATGATACAGAGATATACTTCATTCCATTAGCCTTTTTTTTTTTTTTTTCCTTTTTTGCTTTTAAAAATAAAATACAGGTTACGGGATTCTTCTTTTTTTTTTTTTTTAATGATGGTTTTATGTCTATTAGAAGGTCTAGAAATAATAATGTAGAAAGGTAAAATCCACAGAAATAATGACTAAAATGTTTTCTTAACTAACAAAAGATATAAATCCCTTAAAAGAAGCACAGTGAAACTGCAGACGCCCAAAGGCAAAGAGAAGATTCTGTGAAAGAGAAGGGGAAAGATATGAAGACACTGTGAACTAAAATAAAGGATTTCTCCTAATTCTACACTCATTTTCAAACGGAGAAACCAGTCTATAATAGTTTAAACCAATGATCCATATGGACCTGAGGAAAGAAAAACAGCTCAGAGCAGTCTGAGCTCTGTGAGGCCCAGAGAGACTTAAGGAATTTCAGTCATAGTCCCCGACCCATGCCCAAAGGCAACTATTTAAAGGTGTTATGTGCTTTTTCTTGCCTGTAGTTTCCTGACTAGCAGATAAATTACCTAAAATGTTGGCCAGGTACAGTGGCTCACGCCTGTAATCCCAGCACTTTGGGAGGTCAAGGCTGGTGGATCACCTGAGGTCAGGAGTTCGAGACCAGCCTGACCAACATGGCAAAATCCTGTCTCTACTAAAAATGTAAAGATTTGCCAGGCGTGGTGATGCATGCCTGTAATCCCAGCTACTTGGGAGGCTGAGGAAGGAGAATGGCTTGAACCCAGGAGGCGGAGATTGCAGTGAGCTGACATCATGCCACTGCACTCCAGCCTGGGTGACAAAAGACTCCATCTCAAAAAAAAAAGTTATCACAAGTTGCACACTGTGGTCCTCACTCATTATCTTCATGTTCCAGGAATTTGTGATACAAAGAACAAAGTATGGCCAATCAGTATCTATTGTTAGCTATTTTAATGTAAATTCTTGGTAAACAACTTAGGAATAGTCTCTTCTTTTTTTCATTAAAAAACTCACTCGTAACTGCTGCTAATCGAAGCATACATGTGGGACAACTTAAATCTATGCTCCCAGGTTGCAGTCCTCAAATGTGACTCAAATAAACTCACTATAATATATTAATTTTTACTATATTAACTTATTAACTACATTAATTTTGCCTCAGTTTCTTCCTTTAGTTTGACAGATCTATACATTACCTGTAAGCTATTCAAAATCCAGGTAGATATATGTATATATCCCTGGGACACATAAAGACTTTCTGAAGGATTATCAAGCATGGTAGTCATGGTAATCAACTTTAAATCCTCAATCTGGCTGGGCGTCGTGGCTCACACCTGTAATCCCAGCACTTTGGGAGGCCAAGGTGGGCGGATCACCTGAGGTCTGGAGTTCGAGACCAGCCTGCCCAACATAGTGAAACCTTGTCTCTACTAAAAATACAAAAACTATCCGGACATGGTGGCACATGTAGTCCCAGCTACTCAGGGGGCTAAGGCAGGAGAATTGCTTGAACCTGGGAAGGGGAAGGTTGTAGTGAGCCAAGATCGCGCCACTGCACTCCTACCTGGGGGACAGGAGACTTTGTCTCAAAAAAAAAAAAAAAAAAGTACTGTATTGGCAAAAGCATACAGAAAATAAAAAGATTTCAGTTTTTCCAATTATTTCTGAGAGTATTTGGTTAAAACAAAACAAAACAAAAAAAGAAACCTAAAAATAACAAGTATACTAGCTATTCAAACCTTGGTAAAGCTTTTTTAGTGTATTTCTCCAAAATCTGGAAGGCCAGGACCTAATGACTGGATTACAAATTATTTTTAATTTTTAAATGTTTGGTCACTATGTAATTTTTGGCATTTAACTCAAAAGGAAAGAACTGTGGCTAGGCACGATGGCTCATGTCTGTAATTCCAGCACTTTGGGAGGCCAAGGTGGGTGGATCACTTGAGGTCAGGAGTTTGAGACCAGCCTGGCCAACACGGCAAAACCACTAAAACTACTAAAAATAGAAAAATCAGATGTGGTGGCAGGCGCCTGTAGTCCCAGCTACTTGGGAGGCTGAGGAGGGAGGATCACTTAAGCCTAGGAGGAAGAGGCTGCAGTGAGCTGAGATTGCCCCACTGCACTCCAGCCTGGGAGACAAGAGATTCTGTCTCAAATAAAAAAAGAATTGTACGATAATACTATAGCAAGACTATTTCCATATTTATCTACTTAGAATGTAACCAGGATTTCTCAGCACTTGTGTCTAACAAAAAAGTTTAAAGAAATTTCCCTCCATAAATATGTACAACTGTTACGTGTCCATTTTTAAGAAAGAGTAAAATTATTCAGAAAGTTTCATTCAGGTAATACGGATTCATGAACAGATGAACTAAATGAATAAAAAGGGAAACCATCAGCCTCATCCATGTTAAAAGATAAATTTCCAATACTATTTTGCATAATAAATTTAATAATTATAAATATCTATAATAATACTTTTTAGATCAAGTGTTCATTAATCATTATAATGATAACTCAGTTTTTAAAAAAACAAACTTTAGTAGCAGGAGTTTTACTTAATGTTAAGCTTCAGTAAAGTTTATCTTCAGTGAAGAATATCTCTATTAAAGTGCGATAGGATAATAAAAAGATTTTCAATTACATAAAAGTATATCATATTAAGATTCTGTGCGAAAACTGAACAGAAGAAATATGAATTTAAGAGGGAAAAGGCACAATATAAAATTTCTAACTGTTAAAGAAGAGATGGTCCATGTATATTTAAAATAGATGATACTATCACATCAGAATGATCTTTAGAGTTCACTACATAAATCAATGTGTCCTGTAGGTTTTACCTTAAAACATAAATATTTACATTTTAAAAATATGTAATAAAGCATATACTTTTACAAAAAATCATAAGAAATCTGAAAGCAGGCCAGGCGCAGCGGTTCACGCCTGTAACCCCAGAACTTTGGGAGGCCGAGGTGCGCGGACCATGAGGTCAGGAGTTTGAGACCAGTCTGACCAACATGGTCTCTACTAAAAATATAAAAAATTAGCCAGGCGTGGTGGCATGGTGGTGTCTCCAGTCACTCTGGAGACAGAGGCAGGAGAATTCCTTTAATCCAGGAGGTAGAGGTTGCAATGAGCTGAGATCATACCACTGCCCTCTGGCCTGGGTGAAACAGTAAGCCTCCATCTCAAAAAAAAAAAAATCTGAAAGCTCTATGTATGTACATTAAGACCAATGCCCTATATAAGTTAGTGATAGAAAACATCTTTTATTTTTTATTTTTTATTTTTGGTAGAGTCTCATTTTGTTGCCCAGGCTGATCTCAAACTCCTGGCTTCAAACGATCATCCTGCTTCATCCTACCAAGGTGCTGGGATTACAGGCAAAAGACACCGTGCCTGCCCACATCTCATTTTCATCTACCCAGTTCACTCCTTTTTTTCTATTTTTTTCTTGTCTATGTAAAGAACACCTAAAAAGCAGCACTTCAGGAAATCCAGATGTTAAAATAAAAGCTAGGAAAACCTGCAGTGGGAAAAACCTTAAGAGTTTTTCAGTATGAAAAACTTCATAAAGAAAAACTTAATAGTATTAACAGAAAAACATCAAATTCAATAATTTCCTCAGGCCGGGCACAGTGGTTCACGCCTGTAATCCCAGCACTTTGGGAGGCCAAGGTGGGCAGATCATTTGAGGTCAGGAGTTCAAGACCAGCCTGACCAACATGGTGAAACCCCACTTCTACTAAAATATAAAAATTAGCTGGTTTGGTGGTGTCCGCCTGTAATCCCAACTACTCAGGAAGCTGAGGCAGGAGAATTGCTTGAATTGCTTGAACCTGGGAGGCAGAAGTTACAGTGAGCCGATACTGCACCACCGCACTCCAACCTGGGCAAGAGAGTGAGACTCAGTATCAATAGATAAATAAACAAAATAAATTTCCTCAAATTATGACAAAATAGAGCTGTTGCAGAGGGGGGAAAAAAAACCCAGAAAGACAGGAAAAAAGGAAATGTAAAAGTTCTTCAAATTCTTACAGTGTAAATACAGGAAATATGTGAAGAAGGTGCTATGTTCAGATCAGCAAAAATTCAAGTGTGACTACATATTTTGCAAGATTATAGGGAAATAGAGTCATACACTGCTAGTGGGAATGGCTAATGTTAACACTTATAGATAGGGAATTTGGCAGTATCTAGCAAAATCACATGTGAATTTCACCTCTGAAATAGCAACTTCAATTCTAGGAATCTAGCCCACAAATATACTACACAGACATGAAAAAAATATATATGCACAAGGTTTTAGTAAAGTCTTATATGTAATAGCAAAAGACTGGGGGGAAAAAATCTCTATTCATCAGTAGGGACAAATTAAATATCTACAGTATATCCATCCAATGGAGTACTATATAATAAAAAGGATGACAAAGATCTGTAAATACTTTGCTGTACAGTGATCTATATAACATACTGTTAAGTAAGAAAATCAAGGTGTCAGCAAACAGTATGGATAGTTTTTCCAAGAAAAGTAGTATATGCTTACATATATATTAAAAAAAAGCTAACCCACCTAATTTTTAAAACAAGTCACTTATAGGGAAAACCGAAAAAAGGGAATCAAGATAAAATTAGATTTCTCTGAAAATTACTTCTTTTGAGATGTGATGCTGAAACCATACAAAAAATTTATACAATAAAAATTAAAATGAAAATAAAATGCAATTCCTCACTACAAAAAACAAAATTAAAAACAACAACAACAACAAACCTAACTCTCTATTCAGTTGGTAGAATACCAAACAGAAATAAACAATTCCAAATGACTTAAAAATATACTAATTTAAATACACATTCCTAGTGGGACACACATACCTGTTATATGTGTCATCAAAAACTAGGAAACAAAATAATTTGAAAATCATTTTATTGGTAATTATGTTGGTATTACTGTTGTGAAACTATTTTATATATCTAATAAGACAAAACATATAAAAGTGGGTTTTTTTGTTTTATTTTTTGTTTGGAGACTGAGAGTCGCTCCGTCACCCAGGCTGGAGCGCAGTGGCGCAATCTCAGCTCACTGCAACCTCCGCCTCCTGAGCTCAAGCAATTCTCCTTCCTCAGCCTCCCAAGTAGCTGGGACTACAGGCGCCCACTACCACGCCTGGCTAATTTTTTCTATTTTTAGTAGAGACGAGGTTTCAACATGTTGGCCAGGCTAGTCTCGAACTACTGACCTCAAGTGATCTGCCTGCTTTGGTCTCCCAAAGTGTTGGGATTACTTGCATGAGCCACCGTGCCCAGCCCCAAATAAGTTATTAAATTAACATCATTAAAAACAAAGACAGTAGACCCAAAAGCCTTTAAAAGAAAAAATGATACACTTGATGACACAAAGAAATATATTTTCCCCATGGCAATAGCCATCATAAGCAAAGACAAAAGACTAGTGAAAAACCTGAGTTAAAATTTTAGTAATGGCCAGGTGCGGTGGCTCAGGTCTGTAATCCCAACACTTTTGGAGACAGAGACAGGACAATCACTTGAGGCCAGGAGTTCATGACCAGTCTAGCCAACGTGGTGAAACCCGTTCTCTACTAAAAATACAAAAATTAGCCAGGCATGGTGGCGTATGCCTGTAATCCCAGCTACCCGTGTGGCTGAGGCATGAGAATTGTCTGAACCCAGGAGACGGAGGTTGCAGTAAGCTGAGACTGCACCACTGAACTCTATCTTGGGCAACAGAGCCAGACTCTGTCTCAAAAAAAAAAAAAGTACACACACACGTATATATATTTACAACTAGTATCACAGCAAAGGGCCAATTTCTCCAAAATATCTTATTTCATCAAACCCATAAAACTATTACATAATATACCACTATCGTATGTACTGTACAAAAATTTTTATTTTTTAGAGATGGAGTCTCACTATGTTGCCCAGGTAGTCTCAAACTCCTGACCTGAAGCAATTCTCCCACCTCAATTTCCCAAAGTGCTAGGATTATAGGCGTGCGCCACTACGCCTGGCCAAAAACAGTTTTTAAAAATAATTAAAGCGTATCACACTATCTTATAAGATGCATCTAGATTTCAAAGATGTCAAAATGTGAAAAAAAAAAAAAAAGTGTGTCTTAGACTAAATATAAAAAGAATTCCTATGAATAATATTCTAAAGACCAGATAGAGAAATGGGCAAAGGATATTAACTGACAATTATTTTAGAAAAGAATTAGACTATACATATGAAATGATATTCAACCTCACAAAAAATAAAATGGAAATTAAAACTACACTGAGATACCAGTTTTCACTGGCAAAGATCAAAGGTTGATGACATTATGACAGATGTGTGGGGAAACAGATAACGTTCAGATATTGATGGAACAAGTGTAAATCTGGTATGCCAAAATTAGAAATGGACCTGTCCTGATAAAGCAGTGCAACTTTTAGGAATTCATTCTACAGATATGCTTGTATGTCTGCAAAATAACCCATATAGAAGGCTAATTTACACATTATTTTAGAAAAGAATTAAAAAGTTGACAACACTAAATATTCATCAATAGGTGCAATTGGTTAATGGTATATAACACAATGGAATACTATGCACTCACTGAAAAGAATGAGGTGTTTTTATGAACTCTTACAGATGGTCTCCAAGATACATTAAGTTAAAGGAAGATCATGCACAGTATCTTACCAATTGTGTAACATGGGAGGTAGAAATATTTCTCTTCTTTATAATGCATAAAACATTCCCAAAGTGATAAATAACAAACTGGGAACACCATTTGCCTCTGGGGTGGAGAAAGTGGGTAACTGGGGTTTATAAATTAAAAATATTAAGTCTTCTTTTGAGGTAACAATTTTTTTGTATATAACGTAGAAAAAAAAAATATTTCAAGCAACACTTGCCTTTTTTCCTTTTGAGGTTTCAGAATCCTCATCTTCATCCACACTGAGCAGATTTGTCCCACTACACAGAAAATAAGGGGAAAAAAACCTTAAGTAGCAATTATAATCCTTATATTACATTCTGAGGTTTTATCCTCTATGTTCACCTAATTCAGGGAATCAGCAAACTTTTTCTGTAAAGGGCCAGACCACAGGCTTTGCAGGTCATAGGGTCTCTGTAGTAGCTACTCATATGTTGTATGAAAATAGCCATAAACAATACATGTAGCTATGTTCCCACAAAAATTACTAATTAGATAGCACGCAAGATTAGCCCATGGATCATAGTTTGCTGAACCCTACAATAGATGAACACATAATTCTGTTTATTTAGCTATGGATTTTGTTTATTCTCACTTATTTTTCCTTTCTGTCTTAGATTGAAAATTAAGGATAGAAAGACAAGAGAAACAAAATAATGGAGAAGAAATGAACTTAAAAGGAAAGAAAGTCTTAGCTAATGAAAAGGAAGTAATTCCAGTGTTATTACCATGGTAAAATAGTATACTTCCACCACTCTTGGAAATATCAACTCTTCACTGAGAAATCACTGGCCTGAAATTCTAAAAAGATTAAATTATCATGTTATCATGTTAATAGATAACATGAACCTGTTAATAGATACATGTTCAAAAAGCTGATATCCCTGAGACTCATGATGAACCAAAAAGTACAATTCATAAATGAAATGTACAGAACAGGTAGCACCTTGAAGACAGCTTTTAAAAAATGTGTAACTATACTAAATCTGCCACCAAAGAAAGTCAAATACAACCTTTTCGAAGACAACTCAGCTAAGGTATTTATTGTAAAGTCCTAGATATTTACACAAAAATGTAAAATATTTTATTACAATGTTTATACATCCCAAATTTTTTTAATGATAAAAGTTATCTTGTAAACATTTTACAAACATGTTTAAGAGGTGTTATATTTTCTATGCAGCTTAATTTCAGATTTAACTCTAATTTTTCAAAACTATATGCATACTGAATATAACAATAATTGTTTAATATTTTAAAGTAATCAGAAAAAGTATAAAAGAAATGAAAGAAAGAAAACCATAAAATACTGATTTTAAATGAGAGACTTACCAGTTCAAAGCTCTCCTTCAAATAAAACTTCAAATCAACATCTCATCGGTGAAGGCACATAAAGTGGTAATGATGAACGGAGCTGTTGCCCAGACAGAAGTGAAGCACCTACAATATTTAGCCAATATATTCTGAATGACTTCTTGTATAAAAATTTCTCTAACATATTTATAGTTTTGGTAGAACTTCGTGTGTATATTTGTGTATCTCTGAATTTGTTGTTTATTTTGGCCAGCAGAAAACAAGATCAATAAATCAAAAACCTAAAAACAATGTTTTCTTGTTTGTTTTTGTTTTTTTGAGACGGAGTCTTACTCTGTCGCCCAGGCTGGAGTGCAATGGCATGATCTGGGTTCACTGCAAACTCTACCTCCCGGGTTCAAGTGATTCTCCCGCCTCAGCCTCCTGAGTAGCTGGGATTACAGGTGTGCACCACTACACCCAGCTAATTTTTTGTATTTTTAGTAGAGATGAGGTCTCACCATGTTGGCCAGGCTGATCTTGAACTCCTGACCTCAAATGATGCACCTGCCTTGGCCTTCCAAAGTGTTAGGATTACAGGCATGAGCCACTGCGCCCGGCCAAAAAACTGAATGTTGAATTTTAAAAACAAATCTCACAACATACAAAAAGTTCTATTAAAACTATCATTTAAAATTTTTACACAACAGTCATTCCAAGTAGATTAACAAAGTGTAATGAACACTTTGCTTAACTTCTGTCTGGGTAAACACCTGTGTTTATCATTTATAATGGTTCTGCTTTCCCTGGTGAGAATCTGACCTAAGATGGATGTGGTAGGGGTGTGGTCACAACTGGGGAAGAAAGATACTACAGTATTTAAACTTTCATACAAAATGCAAGGGTCTTAATCTGGGTTCACTTACTCATGATAAATGGTGGCTTTTCAAACTGCTGCCTGAACAGAATGCCTTTTTAAAAAACAAAAAACAATTTCCTTATTTCGAAGCCTTCCATTGTACAGTAAATTTTTAATTATAAGGTTACATGTATTACAAACATATATTTATACATTTCAAAAGATAGAGAAAATAACAGTAAAATAATTTATCAATAAAGAACTGCTTTTTCTTTCCTTAAAGCAACTGTGAAACAGTTAAATGTTTTCTTAAGAATACCATATTCCTAAAAATATTTCTATGGAATAGAAATTGTTTTTCTAATGAGAAGTTTTATTCTTATAAAACATCTGAGGGAAAAAAAAATCCTTACTCTTTATCTGTATCTCCTTCACTTTCTTCTTCATGATCAAAGCTCCAATTATTTTTAAAACCTCCATCTCTCTTAGACTCTGATCTAGCCAAAGCTGAAATAAAAACAAACTGCAATAAGTATTCATTAATAGAGCTATTCAATATAAAGCAAATGTGAGCATTTCCCAAGCTCTTTGATTATTCTAGATTTTGTTTTAATTGGCTTGTCTTTGTCTATTTTTTGTAAACATCTGATTTCCTCCAAAGAGAAAAAGGCATTAAAATCTGTTTTTACTAATTCATAGTCATCCATACATGTGTTTGCTACACAAAGAAGCTCAGATTAGAAAGCTATAATAAAAATCGAGGGCACATGAATATGTATTAATATATAAAATCAGCCCTAAATCTCATCTTTGATCACTGATTCTAGAAATAAGTACCTATAAATAGTTTGCTTGCCTTCTTCACGAGAACCATATGCAGACTGCTAGACTCTCCCTTAAACTCACTGATACCTGCCTTTTAACAGAAGAAGAACAAAACAAGGTTTCCTGCTTTGGCAATGTAGTTAAAACTTGACAACTTGAAAAACTCTAGATCAGAACACTAAATGTGCTCATTATGAATTTTAAAAAATTTTATAAGTGCATGGCTGAAACCTCTTGAAGCGATTAACAACTAGAAAGTGGGAACCCGGAGGGCTAAATGAAATTCCAAAGATGGCATTTCTTTCTCGGTACTGTATGACTAAAAACCCGATGTCCTAGAACCCAGGATTTATTAGGTTAACCTCAAGGCCCCAGCAAAATGAGAAGTCAGACTGAAAACCAGAAAAGCTGAAGGGCAACACTCTGACTGGGTGAACTAGGGAAAAACAAAACAAAACAAAAAACTCACTGAAGACGCACTGGAGATAATTCTGATGTCTTACGCTTGGTTCTGGTTTTTTGACTTGAACTAAAGACAAATAAAGTATATTCACCCCATGGTCAGTGCTACGGTCTGAATGTTTCCAAATTTATATGGTGAAATCCTAACCCCAAGATACGGATGGTATTAAGAGGTGGGGCCTGTGGGAGCTGATTAGATCACGAGAGCACAGCTCTCATGAATGGGATTGGTGCCCTTATCAAAGAGGCCCAAGGGAGATTGTCTGCCCCTTCCATTCCTTGACGAGACAGCCAGAAGGTACCATTTGTGAAAAAGTGGGACCTTACCAGATACTGAATCTGGACATCTTGATCTAACTTCCCAGCTTCCAGAATTCTGAGAAATGTGAGGTTTAAAAGCTTCTCAGTCTATGAACTTCAATAAAGCAGCCCGAATAAACCAAGACAGTTAGGAAATCCCTAACCATAAGAGACCACAATTAACTAGGGTATGTAGTCAGAATTTTCACAACGTACAAGGCCATGAAAAACCCATAATTAAAATACCCTCCCATGAAAAGATGCTCAGCATCACTAACCATTAGAAAATGCAAATCAAACCCATAATGAGATACTACTTCTCACCCATTAGGACAGCTTTTTTTCTTTTTTTTTTTTTTTTTTTTGAGGTAAGGTAGCCCAAGCGGGAGTGCAGTGGCGCCATCATAGCTCACTGCAGCCTTGACCTCTTGAGCCCAAGTGATCTTCCTGCCTCAGCCTATGGAGTAGCTGGGATCACAGACACATGCCACCATGCTCAGGCAATTTTTACATTTTTTTGTAGAGGTGAGGTCTTGCCATTTTGCCCAGGTTGGTCTCGAACTCCTGGCCTCAATCCATCCTCCCTGCCTCAGCCACTCAAAGTGCTGGGAATACAGGTGTGAGCCACCCTGCCTGGTTGCTATTATTTACTTTTAAAAATGGAAAGTAACAAGTACTGGCTAGGATGTGGGAGAAATTGGAACTCTTGTCATTGCTAGTGGGAATGAAAAACAGTTCAGGCACTGTAGAAAAGAATTTGGCAGTTCCTCAAAAAGTTAAACATAGAATTACCATATGAGCTAGCAATTTCACTTCTAGGTAGACATCTAAAATAACAAAAGCATGTATTCAAACAGACACTTGTATGCCAATGTTCACAGCAGCATTATTCACAGTAAGCTAAATGGCGGAAACAACACAAATTTCTATCAACAGATTAATAAACAAAATATAGTATGTGTGTACATATGTACACACACACACACATAGACACAATGGAATGTTATTCACCCTTAAAGGGATACAAATTGGATACAGGATACAAGATGGAAGAACCCTAAAAACAGTTACTAAGTGAAATAAGCCAGATGCAAAAGGACAAATATTGTATGATTCCACATATGAGGTACCCAGAATAGGCAAATTCATAGAGACAGAAAGTAGAATGAAGGTTACCAGAGGCTAAAGGAAGTAGAGAAATGGAGAATTGCTGTTTAATAGGTACACAGTTCTTGTTTATAATGATTTAAAAGATCCAAAAATAAATATTGGTGGTGGCTGCACAACATTATAAATGTACTTAATACCAAGGAACTGTATAAATGTACACTTAAAAATTGTTAAACAGTAACTTTTATGTTATGTATATTATACCACAATAAAAAACTGCTTTTAAGGGGGGGGGGACGACAGCCTGAAAGTGACTAACACAAGCAAACACAAATCCTCTCTAAAAAATATAAAACTTCAATGCAAGCCCGAAAAAAGGTTTCAGAAATATCACGAAGAGGAGGAAATAAGTCTTAATGAGCAAACTACCAGTATACATTAAACTTCTTAACATGTATACTGGGATTGAAAACATAATAGGCCGGGTGCGGTGGCTCACGCCTGTAATCCCAGCACTTTGGGAGGCCGAGGCAGGCAGATCACGAGGTCAGAAGATCGAAACCATCCTGGCTAACATGGTGAAACCCCGTCTCTACTAAAAAAAAATACAAAACATTAGCTGGGCGTGGTGGCGGGCGCCTGTAGTCCCAGCTACTTGGGAAGCTGAGGCAGAAGAATGGCGTGAACCCGGGAGGCGGAGCTTGCAGTGAGCAGAGACCATGCGTCACTGCACTCCAGCCTGGGTGACAGAGCGAGACTCTGTCCCCCCCCCCCACCAAAAAAAAAGAAAACATAATAAATAGTAGATAATAGAAACAAGGTTTCTCCCTGTCAGATAAAGAAGTTACAAATAAACAAGAGAGGAAAGATAGAATGAACCCTGTGGTAGTAGGTTACAGTCGGACATACCAGCATGAACTCACATTTATTTAATATATATACAGATGGACAGGTATGTTGTAACATGGGTTAGTATAGAGAGTTAGGGCTGCTTTCTTAGAGGGTCTAGAAGCAGTGACACCCCAGTAGCAACAAACACACTTACAACTAGATCTTGGTTTCTATATACCATTCTCTCTAATAAAAGGAGCCAGGGCTCCTAGAAGAAATGACTGATTCTAGGCCAGAGGCAGAAAAAAATGCCAACATGAACCTGGTGTAACTTACAGGGTCAGAATGCAAGACAGTCATTTTTTTTTAAAGATGGAGGAGTATCAAAAGGTTATGGAAGCCAACTTGAAAGAATTCCCAATGGCCAAAGTTGGAACAATTTTAGCAAAAATAAGTAACATTGGCATTGGGTTATAACTCCTAAATAAAATAAACATTCCAAAATCCATACTGATAAAAACAGATGATTGAATAGATAAATAAACGGAAAGAAGGGACACATGTTCCTTATAGAAGAATTCCAAATAATATAAGCATATACTCCTTTCTCCAAAGGTAAAAATGAATTTTCCTTGAGTACGGGCTCACCTTGGTAACTTACTTCAAAAACACAGACATAAAAGGGGGGGAAAACAAACTGACAATGGAGACTACCTCAGCCAAGTGATCATACTTAACATTCATAGTGATATATCTTATTCATGGCATGTACGCTTTAATACGGTATGATGAAAATAGCACTTCAGCACTGTGATCTTTTCCCTGAAACTCATAATCCCAGTTTAATCATAAGAAAACATCAGACAAACCCAACCTGAGGGACATTGTATAAAATACCTGTATACAGTACTTTGTACAACTGCCAAGGTTATGAAAAACAAGGAAAGATTAAGAAACTGTGAAAGAACACAGTATACTAAGGAGACAAGACAAATCAAATCTGAAGTCTTGGATTGGACTCTCGAATACGAAAAAGGCGTTAATGGAATTACTGGTGAAATACAAAATAAAGTTTGTAGTTCAGGTAATAGTAATAATACTATCATACAAATGTTAAATTTCATAGTTATGACAAACATACCCTGGCTATATTTGGTGGCAACATTAGTGGAGGCTGAGTAAAAGTTACATAGAAATTCTCTAAACTGGCCAGGCGCAGTGGCTCACGTCTGTAATCCCAGCACTTTGGGAGGTGGAGGTGGAGGTGAGGCTGGCGGATCACCTGAGGTTGGGAGTTTAGACCAGTCCGACCAACATGGAGAAACCCCATCTCTATTAAAAATACAAAATTAGCCAGGCGTGGCGGTGCATGCCTGTAACCCCAGCTACTCAGGAGGCTGAGGCAAGAGAATCGCTTGAACCCAGGAGATGGAGGTTGTAGTGAGCCAAGATCACACCATTGCATTCCAGCCTGGGCAACAAGAGCGAAGGTTCATCTCAAAAAAAAAAAAAAGGAAAGAAATTATCTAAACCATCTTTGAAACTTCTATTAAATGTATTCCAAAATAAAAGGTTTTAAAACACCAAAGGCTGGGTGCAGTGGCTCATGCCTGTACTCTCAGCATTTTGCGAGGCTGAAGCGGGCAGATCATTTTAGCCCAGGAATTTGAGACCAGCCTGGGCAACATGACAAAATCCTGTCTCTACAAAAAAATACAAAAACACTAGCCTGGCATAGCGGTGCTTGCCTGTAGTACCAGCTACTGAGGAGACTGGGATAGGAGGATTGGACGGAAGATCAACTGAGCCCGGGAGGTTGAGGCCGCAGTGAGCCATGATCACACCACTGCAATCCAGCCTGGGTGACACAGCAGGAGAGTCTCAAAAATACATAAATAAAAATTTAAAAACACAATGTAAAATGAACTATGTTTCAAAAGTCAAAAGAGATGTTATAATATTTACGCACTAAAGGAACTAGGGTTCTTTACACAGAGTTTTTTTTTTTTTTTTTTTTTTTTGAGACGGAGTTTGACTCTTGTTGCCCACGCTGGAGTGCATTGGTGCAATCTCAGCTCACTGCAACCTCTGCCTCCCGGGTTCAAGCAATTCTCCTGCCTCAGCCTCCTGAGTAGCTGGGATTACAGGCGCACGCTACCACGCCCGGCTAATTTTGTCTTTTTAGTACAGACAGGGTTTCACCATGTTGGTCAGGCTGGCCTCGAACTCCTGACCTTGTGATTCACCCGCCTCGGCCTCCCAAAGCATTGGGATTACAGGTGTGTGCCACTGCGCCTGGCTGTTGACACACAATTCTAGCAAACTCAAACATACCCTAATTGATATTAGATTAGAACCTCTGTAGAAGTAATAATTTCAAGGAAGGAAAATTACTGAGGAATCTCACATAAAGACAGATATAAACTTTAAATAAAACATTAGCAAATCAAACTCAGTGATATATAACACATTACAATTAGGTAGGGTTTATTCTAAAAAGCAAAAGAAAATGTTTGAAAATCATGAATGTAATTTACAATATCCACTCACAACAAAAAAACTCTTAGCAGGCAGGGCATGGTGGCTCACGCCTGTGATCCCAGCACTTTGGGAGGCTGAGGTGGGTGGTTCACTTGAGGTCAGGAGTTTGAGACTAGCCTGGCCAATGTTGCAAAACCCCGTCTCTACTAAAAATACAAAAATTAGCCAGGTGGCGCCTGTAATCCCAGCTACTCGGGAGGCTGAGGCAGGAGAATCGCTTGAACCCAGAAGGCAGAGGTTGAGTGAGCTGAGATCGCGCCACTGCACTTCAGCCTGAGCGACACAGCAAGACTCTGTCTCAAAAAAAACGAAACAAAACAAAAAAATCCTCTTGGCAGGATAGGCGAGATAATCCCAGCACTTTGGGAGGCCAAGGTGCGTGAATCACTTGAGATCAGGAGTTCAAGACCAGCTTGGCCAACATGGCGAAACCCTGTTTCTACTAAAAATACAAAAATGAGATGGGTGTGGTGGTGCATGCTTGTAATCCCAGCTAACTGGGAGGCTGAGGCAGAAGAATTGCTTGAACCCGGGAGGTGGAAGTTGCATTGAGCTGAGATCAGGCCACCACTGAATTCTAGCCTGGGTAACAAAGTGTGTGAGACTCTGTCTCAAAACAACAACAACAACAAAAAAACTTGCAAATCAGGAATAGGAAGGCACTTCTGTAATCTGAAATAGGAATAACTCCCCAAACCTTCAGCAAACATCTAACTCTTCCCCAGCAATAAACTATCAACAAGTCTACTGAAGTACATAGTGAAGGCCAAATTTGGCGGGGTCATAGTTTTGTTTTCTTTTCTATTGTTGGTGCAGTACAGGGAGAAAAATCACTAGGGAACCACTATATTAATAACTGGGGGATTCAGGCATGAATCATCAATGGATGCTGAACCGGTGGGTGAAATCGGGTAAGAAACAAGTTATTTACAAGGTTTCAAAATATCTCCCCACACAATATTTATTAATTTCAAAGAGAAAGATAGTGGCTGGGTGCAGTGGCTCGCACTTGTAATCCCAGCACTTTGGGAGCCAAGGCAGGTGGATCCAAGGTCAGGAGTCCGAGACCAGCCTGGCCAATATGGTTATACCCTATCTCTACTAAAAATACGAAAAATTAGCCTGGCGTGGTGGCGCACACCTGTAATCCCAGCTACTCGGGAGGCTGAGACAGGAGAATGGCTTGAACCCGGGAGGCAGAGGTTGCAGTGAGCCAAGATTGCACCATTGCACTCCAGTCTGGGCGACAGAGCCAGACTCCATCTCGGAAAAAAAAAAAAAAGATAGTAACTTTCAGCAGAAAAATCTGGCGAACATCACCTTAACTAAGTGATCAATTGATCAATTTCCCCAACAACAAGACAAATTGACATCATGGTCCTCTCGATATGACACACTGAGAAAAACAAAAAATCATTTTTATGGCATTCCTTATATTTTTAAAAAATGCATAACCTGATTTGAATCATAAGGAAACATCAGATAAACACAAATTGGGATTAAACTACAAAATAACCATCCTGTTTTCTTAAACAATGTCAAGGTCAAGAAACACAAAGTCTGAAAAGCTATTTCCATATTATAGAAGACAAAAGGGACATGACAAATCAATGCAAACATCATTCTGTATCAGATCCTGAACCCAGAATTTTTTCTCTTTTGCTATTAAGGAACATTTTTAGGTCAACTAATGAAAGTGGAAAAATGTTTGTAGATTATAGTAGTGTATCAATGTTAATTTTCTGAGTTTTATAACTACACTGTAATAATTTAAGAGAATGTATATTTCCTAAACAAAAGTACGGGTAAGTTACACAATAAAGTAATTAGGGTTAAATGAGCAGCATGTCTGAAATTTACTTTCAAAGGGTTAAAAAAAAAAAAAAACCCAGTGCTTTCATTTTCATTATCATTTAGTGTTCCACAGTATAAATATAATCGCTTACGTATATATCCTCCATTTGTGGAAATTTAGTTTACATTCACCTTTTTACTGTTACGTACGTTGCTACTATGAACATTTTAGTATGTCTCATATTGCTATTAAGAACTTTTTTTTTTAAGTTTGTTTCCTTGTGCATGTGTGTTTCTCCAGGGCAGAGGTCACCAGTCTTTTTCTGTAAAGGGCCAGATAGTAAATATCTTACACTGTGTAGTCCACACAGTCTCTGTCAGTTACTCAACCTTGCCATTTCAATGAGAAGGCCGGGATAATGCAAATAGGTATTGCTATGTTGCAATAAAACTTTATTTAAGGGCAGTGACATTTGAATTTCATGTAATTTTCATGTGTCATAAAACATTCTTCTTTTAACTTTTTCCCTCCAGTCATTAAAAATATAAAAGCCATTCTGAGCTCATGAGCCTCTTAAAAACAGAACGCTGGCCAAATTTGGCTGGATCATAGTTTTCTTTTCCTTTTTTTTTTTTTTTTTTTAAGATAGAATCTCGCTCTGTCACCCAGACTGGAGTGCAGGGCACAATCTTGGCTCACCGCAACCTCTACATCCTGGGTTCAAGTGACTCTCGTGCCTCGGTCTCCCAAGTAGCTGGGATTACAGGCATGTGCCATGATGCCCAGCTGATCTTTGTATTTTTAGTAGTGAGGGGGTTCTCACCATGTTGCCCAGGCTGGTTTTGAACTCCTGGCCTCAAGTGATCTGCCCACTTTGGCCTCCCAAAGTGCTAGGATTACAGACGTGAGCCACCAAGCCCGGCCTGGGGCATAGTTTTCTGATACCTGACCTAGGATATCCCTTAGCAATGGAATGAAATTGCTACATCCTCAGGGATGTGCAATTTCAAGTTCAATAGGTATTGCCAAATTGATCTCCAAAATGGTTTCAGTAGCCGTTTTTATGTTTTCCTGTTTCTATGCATCATCTCCCACTGTAGTGATGTTTTAATTTCTGATAGTCTCATAGGGTTATCAGACAGCTTACACCTATAATCCTAGCGTTTTGGGTGGCTAAGGCAAGAGGATTGCTTGAGGCCAGAAGTCGAGACCAGCTTGAGCAGCATAGTAACATTCTGTCTCTACAAAAATAAAAAAATCAGCTGGCTGTGGTGGCACATGCCTGTAGTCCCAGCTACTCAGGAGGCTGAGGCAGGAGGATCCCTTGAGCCCAGGAGTTTGAGACTGCAGTGAGCCATAAGTGCACCACAATTATGAATATGAGAAAAACTCGTAAGAAAAATGTAACTGAGAAATATAAATGCAGCAAAAGAAAATACAGAGAGAATTAAACGTGAAAGTTAGGAAAGCAATTTTATGTGGTTTTGTAGGCTACAGCCCAAGTCATTCTCAAGAACTATCAAGATTTTTCAAAGCCTTGAGTTACCATGTTACAAGTCTGAGTATCCTGCTGCAGAGGCCATCTAAAGAGGTCTTTAGACTGCAGACATGGAACTTCCCAACCAAACCACACAAACCACCACCAAATCATCCCTGCAGATGCTACATGAAGAAGAAAAATCACCTAGTTAAGCCTTTCTCAAGTCCCTGATCTTCAAAACCTGTATCTTTTGGTACAGAAGACAAACCAATAGATCACTACTATCTTCAAGATAAAGTCTTAAAATATTATATTTCTGGATGTCATATTAAATTAGACCCCTCTGTGAGCTACCAAAACTAAAATATTCTTTCCCTTAGGACCCCAGTTTCACTAGGCTATCTATTTCTATGTACCTTTCAGCAGGATGCTAGCATAGTCAGTTCAGTTCATCACTGAGGCAGCAGTTTAGTGCTACAGGTGTTGCCAGAAACTCCTTAGCTTTCTATGGAATGAAAAAGTCTAGCAATGATACCTATTCCAAAGTGGTGCAGTTGGTGCTACCTTTACACAGAATACACAATCTCTTAAAAATACACGTATCTCAGGCTGAAGCACACAAACTTAGAAGCCAGAAACTAAACTGAGAAATGACTGCATGAGATAAGTAGTTCCAAATGTTCCTTATGCTCTAAAGTGAGAGGATCATCAAAGTGTCAGGGAATTCAGGATTCTGTGAGACAGACCAATGACATTTGAGGAACACTCTAACTCTCAAAGTGCAAACACATAATTCAAGAAGATGGACAGTTTCATAAAAAGCTTACATTAACAGAGACTCAAGAAACAAGTGAAGTCTGTAAATGGTGAAAGCAAAGGAGACTGAGGAGCTGATATCCAAACTTGTGAAGGAGAAGCTGATAAACAGCCTCAGATTTATTTGCTATTATGATTTACTAAATCATTCTTTGATATCTCCTGTGGTTAAAAAATGAAAACCAACCTGGGCTGAAAGCAGAAGATCAAATGCCAAAATGTTTGGAATCCCACTTCATTCAAATAGTGACCGCTGGGGTTATGAAGAAAAAGAAGTTATTGGTTTCCACAGAAGTAGAGTCAGCAGGTGTCATGGTAGTTAAGAAGTAGTACCTTTATCTTGTCTCCAGAATTTAGTGCTAGATTCATAAGTAGGAGGTTATGAGGGTACAAAGTTTGTAGATTTTTGAATATACGAAACAACAAGGTTACTAAACAGTTTAAATTCTCCAAGCCTAGGAGAATTTCTAGTTCCTCATTGTCCACTCTTTATCAAAAATGAAAAGTGAATTTACCATCTTTTGGATGCCAGCACTTTGTTATTTTTTTCTCCCACTCTGTTTCAAAGACTGTAATGCAGTGAATTTGGGAGGGGAAAAAAACACATCTTCAAAAAGTATAAAATGTGTTTGAAATAGCAAGTCCTCTCTCACCCCACCCCCAAACAAAACAAACAAAAACAACCTCCAAGGGCAAGATCAGAACATGGCTGTTGTCATACTACTCCAGGCTAGTTTCAGATGGCTTCAAATTAGCTGTTGTTAAACTAGGACAAGGCAGAGTGTCCAAACATCCCAGTGTGCCTGGTACTATCCCAATTTTAGCACTGAAAGCCCCATATACTCTGAAGATGATAGGTCCTAAGTTTTCCCAATGGATGCAGAAGATTCTGGGAAGCACAAAACCCAAAGGTAGACAAAAAAATTAGGGGCCAAAAGCAACCCTATTTTTAGTGTCAAACGGATATGGCACAGATTATCTATCACTTGAATTTTAGCCATTGTTTTATTACCTGATGATGGCAACCATCATTTGCAGTTCACAATAATGGATTATCCATTGTTGCATCATTCTAAGTAATATGACTTAGGTATGCAATTTAAGTGTACTGTAACTGTGAGCATTAACAGTCTGTGACTTAGTGTATTAACTGGCACTTTGTATCAAGATACTGTTTTATTTTTAATATTGTGAATAGTATGACCATTTCTAAGAGCTTAAGTAATGAAAATGATAGTATGACCCAGGCATCACTAAGTGAAAGAAAAAACAAAAGGAAAGAAAAATTTCTTTTTTTTTTTTTTTTGAGACGGAGTCTTGCTCTGCCGCCCAGGCTGGAGTACAGTGGCCGGATCTCAGCTCACTGCAAGCTCCGCCTCCCGGGTTCACGCCATTCTCCTGCCTCAGCCTCCCGAGTAGCTGGGACTACAGGCGCCTGCCACCTCGCCTGGCTAGTTTTTTGTATTTTTAGTAGAGACGGGGTTTCACCGTGTTAGCCAGGATGGTCTCGATCTCCTGACCTCGTGATCCGCCCATCTCGGCCTCCCAAAGTGCTGGGATTACAGGCTTGAGCCACCGCGCCCGGCCCGGAAAGAAAAATTTCTAACATTCTTCCTCTTTTGTGCATACTTATGCTTGCCTAGTTTCAGAAATTCCTGAATCCATTCCCAATCAACTAAAAATTAAACTAAGGCCAGGTGCAGTGGCTCACACTTCTAATCCCAGCACTTTGGGAGGCTGAAGCGGATGGATCACTTGAGGTCAGGAGTTTGAGACCAGCCTGGACAACATGGAGAAACCCCAATTCTACAAAAAATAGAAAAATTAGTCAGGCATGGTTGTGCGTGCCTGTAATCCCAGCTACCAGGGAGGCTGAGGAAGGAGAATTGCTTGAATCTGGAAGGAAGGCGGAGGTTGCAGTGAGCTGAGATGGTGCCACCACACTATAGCCTGGGCAACGGAGCCAAGACTCCGTCTCAAAAAACAAAACAAAACAAAACAGTAAACTAATGACTGTTTCTGTTGCTATTTATATCTTTGAAATAAATTACTAATTAAGTTGCCAATTTTATTTTGTCTTTCTTTAGCTTCCCAAACTGTCCAAAAGTTGGATTTTCGGTTTCTTAAGAATTGTCATTTAAAATACTATATGACTGCTGAAAAATACTATGACTGTTGAAAGAATGGGGAAAAAATACCAGGTAGGTATGGGAGACAAAAGATGGCTGTATAGATTAAGATAGCTGCAAATAATTTGCCATTCTTCCCACTGAAGGGTGGAATCTACTCCCTCTCTCCTTCAATCAGGGCCAGCTCTGTGTTCTTTTGGCCAATACAATATGGAAGAAGTAACACTAAATTTCCGAAGCTGGGCCGCAAGAGATTTGTGGCTTTCCGTTTTTGCCTTCTTAAAAGTGCTGCTTCATCAATAAATAATACTTCTCCATAATAACTTATTATTTTTCCTTCTCTTGTTCGGTTGCCCCTTCCTTTAGGGGGAGGTACAGGAAAAAGAGGTAAGAGTAAGAACAGGAAAGCAAACTGATGAGGAAGAGGGGAGAAAGAGAGAGGAAGGAAATGCTGAAGAAAGCTGAAGCTATTAAGTCGGTCCCAGGCTACAGTCTGACTTCCCCAATAACTTAAGCTGTGCCACACAACCCTTCTATACATCAAGTTCCTCAAATATTCAACATACTTTTCTAATAGCAACAGGAATACTCAACTTATGAAAGTCTAGCCATACAAAGTATGTAATTTCATTCTCTTTCCTCTCTCATTACAACACTGGTCAAAATCAGTTACTATCTAGAAAAAGGTAGTCAGTGAAAGAAAAACAATGCAAATTAAAATTCAAATAGAAGACAAGCAAGGAAAGGAAACTGTTTTTCTTTTCTCTATCTGCTAATAAAATAAACAATATAAAGTTACACGGAGTGCTTATTATATGCCTGGAATTGCTTTAAGTAATATATATTACCTCAATCCTTATGGCAATCTTAAGGTAACTACAATTATTATTTTTTAACGACAATTATTATCTTTGTTTTACAGCTGAGAAAACACAGAGAGGTTAAGTAATCTATCCAAGATCACATAACTAACAAGTAGCAGAGCCAGATGTTGAACCTCAGCATTCTGACTTTTGAATTCATATTCTCAATGCATTTCTACTGAAAATCACTTTCTTTTCTCCTTCCTCTTTCTCCCCCCTTTCTTCTCTTTCCTCTTCTTTCTTCCTCCCTCCCTCTCTTTTTTTCTTTCTTTCTTCTCAGCTCTGTAACCCAGGCTGAAGTGCAGTGTCATGAACTGCAGGCCTCAACCTCCTGGGGTCGAGCAACAAGCAATATTCCCACCTCAGCCTCCTAAATTGCTGGGACTTTGGGTGCATGCTGTGACATCCAGCTAATTTTTGTATTTTTTGTAGAGGTGGGGCCTCGCTATGTTGCCTAGGCTGGTCTTGAACTCCTGGGCTCAAGCAATCCTCCTGTCTTGGCCTCCCAAAGTGTTATCTCAGGATAACAGGTATGACCCACTGCACTTTGTCTGAAAATCACTTTCATTCCAAGTGAGGTTTTACTTTACTATTTCAAGTACATGAACTCACATGATAAACAATTTATCACTTTAACTGGGATGAAATCAGGAAATAAACATACTTAAGTAAGGAGTAAATAAGGAATGACACCATGATGTAGTTTCCAAAAGTAATGCAATCAAAAGAAAAAGAGGTGTATTCCCCTAAGTAGGCAGAAACTAAAAACCCTGTTCATATTCCATAGAATGCCAATCGTTTGGGAGAAACTGTGCTCTAGTTCAACAGACAGTGTGAGGTATTTAGGTCTCCAGTAAAACTGGCAAACCGATTGGGTTGTGCACTGAGTTTATGTATAACATAAAAGACTGGCTAAAGGGAAATGGAAAACACTTTTCATTTGGAGACAGAAATATTTTTGTTGGTATCTGTAGAGAACAACATTGCATGCAACAGTTTAGCAGCACTCTTTTCAACCTAGTAGAGAAGGTCCATAAAGGAAGACAGGCTGAAATGAAAAGGAAAACAAACTAAAGTAGTAATATATGTATATTAGAAAGGAAAGGCAGAAAAAAGTTACTTCAGGAAAAACAGGAGAAAATATAGGAGAAGGAATTCACTTGGTCAAACAAAAAAAAGAAAAAAAAAAGGAAAAGAAAACCAGATATGAAAAAGTACAATACAAAAATGAAGAAATGAGAAAGTAAGTAGACTTCTTAGAGCCCCCAGAGTGAAAAAAAGAGGAGGCAGAATATCAAAAGAAAGTTTATAAGACAAGCTAGCTACCATCAATCACCTTTGTCCTATGTTCCAATCATCTCCTAACTGGGTAATCTTTTACCCCTCTCTGAAGCATTCTCCATGTAGCAGCTAATGACTCTTTTGGGGGGGCAGCAGGGTCTCGCTCTGTTTCCCAGGTGGGAATGCAGGGATACGATCATGGCTCACTGCAGCCTCGCCCTCCTGGGTTCAAGAATCCTCCCACACCATTTTTTTATTTTTTTGTACAGACATGGGCTCACTATGTTGCTCAGACTGGTCTCAAATTCCTGGGCTCAAGCAATCCTCTCACCTCGGCCTCCCAAAATGCTGGGATTACAGGCATGAGCCACCATGCCCGGCTGTTGACCTTGTTTGAAACAAATGATGTCACCTCTAGTATCATCTTGCATCACTCTCCTGACACCATATTGTCCTCCCTTAAGTTCCCCAAACATGCCATGCTCCGCTATTTTATTCCCTCTGCCTAGAAAGCGCTGCCTCCCCACCTTCTGTTCTCTAATATCCACTCAAACCACCCTGATTAGATCCAATTCTCATGATTTCAGGTTAAGTGTCCCTTATCCAAAATGCTTGAAACTAGAAGAAATGTTTCAGATTTCAGAATTTATTTTTCCCGGATTTTGGAATATTTGCAAATTATATTATCCCAACTGAGCATCCCAAATCCAAAAATCTGAATTGATTCAATGAGCATTTCTTAGGAGGGTCATGTTGGCATTCAAAAAGTTTCAAATTCTGGAGCATTTCGGATTTCTAAATTTGGGACGTTCAACTTGTATAAACAACCCACCATTGCTGTACTTGTCAGTTGTAATTTTACATTTAAGAGTATTATTATTTTATTATTTTTTACTTTCCACACTAGACTGAACACTCTATTAAAAAAACATGGTTTCTTCTCTCTCACTGTTATGCCTCTCAGTGCAGCGCCATTGCCTACAACACAGCAGGTGTTCAATAAATATCTGTTGACTGAATAAATGAATACAGGGGAGCAACCTGCCAAAACTGTCTATCATAAGTGGAAAAGGGGTATGAGCAACAGTTAGTGAAGAGAAGTGAAAGAAACAAGTCAAAGAGGGGAGAGGAGAGTAAAAAAATTTAACACGTGACTTAACGAAATCCATACAATTTTAGTGTGTTTTTGCATGAATAAAATAAAGAATGCAGCCAGTACGTCTCCTTTTCCCTAGAGAAGCTATAAAAAGAAATGGAATTAGAATCTCAGTAGTTATAAAGATGTAAAACATACTTTAGAGCAAAAATGTCAAACAGGCATCTCAAATTTAATATGACCAGTGTTGTTAATTTCCTTCTCATTCTTCTATCAGTCTACTCCATCTCAGTAAACGGCAGCAACACCAATACCTCAAGCTAAACAAAACCTTTTGATTCCTCTTATTCTGATACTCAGTGTACAATTCATCACCTATCAACTTCTTTCCCAATCTCCATTGACATCATGCTAATTGAAGACCTGACCACTTCTATCTTGACTACTACAATATTATGCTAATTTATTGCCTTGCTTTTAATCTTGTCCCTTTTTAATTCATTCCACAGAGAGCAGCCAAAGTGATTTTTTAAAAAAGATAAACCATATCATTACACCCCCTTGCCCCAAACTCTTCAATGGCTTCCCGCTACTGAGAAAGATATAAAAATTATTCATGATCCTGCATGAAAGATCTCCTGCCTCTCATACCACTCTCTCCTTTGCTTTCTACATTTCAGCCTTTTTGCTTATCAAATGGTACCATATATTACCTCTGAATCTTTACACATATCCCCTCTGCCATATTCTGAAGTGTCTCTTAGTTAAGGTGTTTACTTAAGTGTAACCTCCTCAGGGATACCTTTCCTGACTTCAATGCTATGTAAAATGGCTTCCCCATCACTGCTGTTTATATGTCTTCCAGTGTTCATCACACTGTTTATCATCTGGTTTATTTCATTAACAACAAACATGTTTCAGGTGCAAGACATATGATGATGAAAAGATAAAGTTATTACTTTTTCACAGTTTATTACAGAGATATGCTTTCACAGAACCTAAGATAGAAGACTAAATAAAGGCAGAGTCTTTGACTCTCGTATGCACTGTTGTTTTCACCGTGGTACACTGCCTGGTACAGTAGGATGCTGTAAATGTGATGAGTGAATGAAAACCTAGTTTAGTTTTTCAAGGAGTCGACTGGAAAGTAAATAAAGTGTAATATGTAGATGTCTTAATATTAAATCCTAGGAGCCTATGTATGGGGAAATATTTTGAACATCTATAAACCTGATAATGTAGAATATATGGCAAATTATGGTGGAATATTTTATTTTTATTATTATTATTATTTGAGACGTAGTTTCACTCGTTGCCCAGGCTGGAGTGCCAATGGTGCGATCTTGGCTCACTGCAACCTCCAGCTCTCGGGTTCAGGCGATTCTCCTGCCTCAGCCTTCTGAGCAGCTGGGATTACAGGCGCGCGCCACCACCCCAGGCTAATTTGTTTTTTTAGCAGAGACGGGGTTTCACCATGTCGGCAAGGCTGGTGTCAAACTCCTGACCTCAGGTGATCCGTCCACCTCGGCCTCCCAAAGTGTTGGGATTAGAGGCGTGAGCCACCACGCCTCGCTGAAATATTTTATTATTATTAAAAGTGTAAGACACCAAAAGAATCATGGGAAATTAAGCAGAAAACATAAGTAGTATTAAATACAATTCATTTATTTGGAAAGATTCAATATAGTATATGAAAATGTGTTATGAGGAACTAAAATTGCTCCTTTCCCTTACGCTTTTTTTTTTGGAGACAGAATCTCGCTCTGTTGCCCTGGCTGCAGTGCAGTGGCGCAATCACTGAAACCTCTGCCTCCCGTTTTCAAACGATTCCCCTGCCTCAGCCTCCACAGTAGCTGGGACTACAGGCGCACGCCAACCACGCACGGCTAACTTTCGTTATTTTCAGTAGAGAGGGGTTTCGCATGTTGGCCAGGCTGGTCACCAATTCCTGGCCTCAAGTGATCCGCCTGCCTCGGCCTCCCAAAGCGCTGTGTGTGATTAAAGGCGTGCGCCACCGCGCTCAGAACCCTTATGCTTATGCTCTAAAGAAGTTACCCTTTGCTTGCTTTATGAAAATGCTTAAGACATGGTGAAACTCGAATGTATCACACCTGTACACTCAAAGACCTTTAGATTAGAATAATCTAAAAGCAGTAGTTTGAAACTCACATTAACTCTACATCTGTGGCTTTATTTGTACTTTTTTCAATCCTCCCTATGTTCATCCAATTAGAATTTTAACTCAATCAGGCCTACAGAAGCTGGAAATCTAGGATAGCAGAAAAGTATAATCATCTGCATACTGAAGATAATAAGCACGAGTAAGCTATCTTTTGTTTCCAATTTCAAAACAAAAACAACACACAGAGCACTACCTGTAACACAAGCTGCACCCTCTCAGCCTCTTGACAGGTACCCATTCTGCAAACTGGAATGGAGGTAATACGAAATGAACCCAGAAAAACTCAGAAGCTTTTCTTACTCTTACTAGGAAATCTCCTGTAAAGTTCTCATCACTTTCAGATAAAGCCTGGCTTGTACGGTAAGATTTTTTTTTCACTTCACTATACTCAAGAAAAAAGAATTAAGAAAAATTACCTCTATTATTCACTAGTCTTTCACTAGACTAATATTGAGTACCTATGGTGTTTCAGGTACTGTTCGAGGTGCTGTTAACAAAGCAGTACCAAGGCATTCCCATTCCTCAACACCCTCCTATAGAACCTGTTTAGGGGTTTTCTTAATTTTAAGTTAAATCGTACTTTCTTGATTCAGTAATGTTTCCGAAACATACTAAAAAAAGTTATTTTTTGAAGTAAAGCTTATGACATATTGCAATGAAAATCATCTTTGCAAAATTATCCAAAGAGTAGTTAATCCTTTTTAACAAAACGAGTCTGTGAGCAGCAGAGACTCATTTTGATAAACATATTTACAAACTCAATCACTAAACACTGAACCCATAGTCAAATTAAGTAATATAGACACTTCTTGGTCTACAATTACAATAACATTTAGCTCTATTTTGGGGGTCCTTATATATTCATAGGCCAAAAAATCAATATTGCTCCCCATTACCACCTTCCCCAACAAAAACGTACAGCTTTTCTTGAGACTGGCTTAGTCTACTTACAGCAAACGTTTAACTTTCCCTCACGAGTGACTAAAACACTCAAATTGTGTCAATGAGCTTTATTTACGGCCCCAAAATTGATACTGTAAACCTTACTCTTTTTCCAGATAATTTTATAGAATGTTTTTATAAAAACACATTCCGAAAGAATATCAGACAAGGCCAGGCCTAATCGGAAGGCTGGCTGCAAAAGCAAGCCTGAAACTCTGAGAAACAGACCAGAGGATATAAAACACACCTCAATGAAACTGTCTGTCCCCTCCCTACTTAGATTGGTCCCCAATTGCACCCAACCTTAGCAATTTGAAACTTTTCATGAACACCAAACAAGATGTGAATGCTGGCTGCTCTCATCCTTAGGCCACCACCCCAAAATTTTTTTAAATGTCAAAGACTTCAGCGCGCACTCTCAAAGGACACCCACCAACTCTGGCTCGCGGCTCAATCCACCCGCGCCCCCTGGGCCGAACCGGCTCGCAGCCGAGCCCCTCGCCTGGGCGGACTCGAACCAAGCGCGCTCGCAGCACACTCCCTCTCCGTCATCGCTCATCCCTCGTACTTCACCGCCCCCCAAACCCACCCAGCGCAGATAACTGAATATCCGGGGTTCTGGGGGCCACGTTTTCCAGTATACCCTCTTTTCTCTCCGTCAAGAGCAGAAATAGACGTACCTTCCAGAAAAGTAATCTCCCCGGCGCTGCTGCCGCTCTTGCCGGCCGCCATCTTCCTCCTCCCACGCCGCCTCCTTCTTAATCCATGGCCCACACCGCCGCCGTGCTCGCCGGGATGAGGGGCCGCGCCGGAGGAGGGTAGACGCCGCAGGGTTGCGGGCCTCGGGCTCAGCCGTCAGGCGGGCGGCGCTCCCACGTTCAGATGGGCCTACACAAAAGCAGGCCAGGCGCGCCCGGGCCTGTCCGCGGGCTGGCGGGCAGCGAGGCCCGCGGCCCGAGCTTCTCAGGCCCCTCGGGGGGAACGCGAGCGGCGACGACGACGACGGCGCTTCCCGGGCCCGGTTCCTCTCGGCCCACGACTCCCCATCCACCGCCCACCTAGGCTGCCTGAGAAACTTCCCCTAGCCGTGGGTTCCCAAGAAAGGAGGATGAAAGCGAGCACACAAACACGCCTCCCTTCGTCCCAGGCCGTAAAATGGCCGCACCGCCGTGCCGGAGCGGCGAGGTCTCCGCGACCGTCAGGCGCCTCCAGGCCCCCAACTCGTTCTGCAGCCGCCGCCGCTACGGCCGTCCGCCCACCCCGCCCAGGCGTGAATGCATCAGCGGAGGCCTTTGCGACTGTCCATGTGGACAGGGGTGGGTCTCCTCTGCCACCGCCTCGCGTCGGTCGCCACAGCAGCTCCAGCCGCCGCCGCTGCCGCTCCTCCCCCACGGGCGCTGGAGCTGCCGCCCGGCTCCCGCCCCCGCCCCGACGCCGCCGCCCCCAGCGCGGCTCCCCCTCAGCAGCCCGGACTCGGCTCGCCCGCAGAGCTGGCTGCCGCGCCGCACCGAGCCGTGACTTGTGGGCGCCCGCCGCCCGGGCTTTCGGCAGGGTCGGCCTTTCACGGCGCGGGTTCGGCCTAGACACGTTACATCCAAAATCCCCACAGCTCGGGGCCCCGTGGCAGACCTGGCGTGTGCGCTTCTGCGCCAGGCCGGTGATGGGTTTGTTCCTCTGGCACCACAGATGCCTAAGAAATGTGAAAATGTCATTTCTTGAGGAGGCCTTAGAATTTAAACTACAGCCATCTGAAGAGAAAAGGTAGTGAGGTACTGGAATCACATGTTTGGTAAATGATTCGTGGTCTACATTTATTTTTCAAGAAGTTTTCAAAATAACTTAGGGAAGATCGTACCAGTCAGCTTTAAATGGCAGTGTTTTTTGTTTGTTTGTTTGTTTTTTAAAGTCGCTTGTCATTTACGTGCCTGAGACTTAAAAAAACCATACCCTACCTTACAAGTGAGGCTTTTTTTTTTTTTAACTTCTTTTCCTTTAAAAATTTTTTCATATTAAAAAACTACATTCTCATTCAAGGAAATATGGAAAGCACAGAAAACGATTATACTATTTCACGACTGAAACTCAACTCCTTTACGTTTGTACTCCTCTGATAGCATTTTTCTTGTCTTTCAGTATCGTTCTTTAAAAAACAAAAATGAGGAAAAATCTATGCTAAATGTCAATGAAAAGTCAACAGCAATTAAAATGATGCAGAAAACCGGTATGATTAAGTGCAGTCTTTGGGGAATGGACTGTTCTAATTCAGTTGTCCTATTAACGAAGGCCTATGCAGAAAGGCTTATTGTTTTAAACGTCCTTTAAAATCTTTTTCCTAATGCGAACCAATAATCTTTCCTGATTGGCAAGAGTAGTGTAATGAATATAATTTATTTTTGTTGCCTGAGGTTATTGCATGATCCTGTTGTGATGTTCTATGACATCGTCTGTGCCAATGACAGTATAATACTGAGATGTGTAGGTAATAGGCAAATGTGGGTAACTGGCCATTTGTACAGACTTCAACATGTAGTTTTTAAAAAAATCTTTCAGGCTGGGCGCGGTGGCTCACGCTTGTAATCGCAGCACTTTGGAAGGCCGAGGCGGGTGAATCACCTGAGGTCCGGGGGTGTTAGAGACCAGCATGACCAACATGGAGAAACCCCGTCTCTACTAAAAGTACAAAATTAGCTGGACGTTGTGGCGCATGCCTGTAATCCCAGCTACTCGGGAGGCTGAGGCAGGAGAACTGCTTGAACCCGCGAGGCGAAGATTGCAGTGAGCCGAGATCTTACCATTGCACTCCAGCCTGGGCAACAGAGCTAGACTCCCAAAAAAAAAAAAAAAAAAAAAAAAAAAATCTTTCAGCAGCTTGATTCCATTTGGAGAAATTGTTTTTTTAATTAAAAATAAATCTTTGCTTTTAAAATGCATATATGCTGGCTTTGAAAATGGAGGAAGGTGCCAGGAGTCAAGGAATGTGTGTGGCCTCTGGAAGCTGGAAAAGGCAAGAAAATCAATTCTCCTCAGGAGTCTCCAGAAAGGAAAACTGACACTTTGACTTTAGCTCAATCAGAAAGGTATTGGACTTCTGACCCTACAGAACTATCAGAAAAGGTTTGTGTTAAATTGCTAAATTAGTGGTAATTACCATGTGTTACAGCAACACATGCAATGGGAAACAAGGTAAAATGTGTAGAAGATTTTTTTTTTTTCCCCGAGATGGAGTTTTACTTTTGTCGCCCAGGCTGGAGTGCAATGGCGTGATCTCGGTCCACAGCAACCTCCGCCTCCCAGGTTCAAGCTATTCTCCTGCTTCAGCCTCCCGAGTAGCTGGTATTACAGGCGCCTGCCACCACACCCGGCTAATCCACGCCCAGCTAATTTTTGTATTTTCGGTAGAGACGGGGTTTCACCACATTGGCCAGGCTGGTCTCGAACTCCTGACCTCAGGTGATCCACCTGCCTCGGCCTCCCAAAGTGCTGGGATTACAGGCGTGGGCGACCGCGCCTGACCCTTTCCTGGTTGTCTTAGCCTAGTGAATAGCATTGTCATTCACTCATGTCATTCACGAATTTCTGGTTTCACAAGCCAAAAAACTAGGAATCACTCGTCTCCCTTTCTCGCTCCCTCTCTCTCCTGTTCCCCTCTCTTTTAAATCAAATCTCCTTCCTGATTATCTCTTGAATCTATTCATTTTTTCCAGTTCCAGTGTGTCCCCACCAATCTTAGCCACTATAATCTTTCAGCTATACTACAATAATAGCTTCAAACAGGTTATTTCTTATTCTCTCTACCCCTCTTCTAATCCATTTCTCACACAAAAGCCACAATAATCTTTTTAAAAATTAATTATTATTGTTGAGACAAGGTCTGGCTCTCTGACTCAAGCTGGAGTGCAGTGGTGCAATCTCGGTTCACTGTAACTTCTGCCTCCCAGGCTCAGGTGATCCTCCTACCTCAGTCTCCCAAGTAGATGTGACTACAGGTGTGCACCATCATGCCTAGCTAATTTTTTTTTGTATTTTTTGTAGAGACAGGGTTTTACCGTGTCACCCAGGCTGGTCTTGAACTCATGAGTTCAAGTGATCCACCCACGTTGACCTTCCAAGGTGCTGGGATTACAGGTGTGAGCCACCGCGCCTGACCTCTTTTTTTTTAATGTAAACCAGATCAAAGCACTTTACCGTTTAAAACCACTCAAAGATTTACCTTTGCTCTTAGGATAAAGTCCTAAATCCCAGGCCCTTCCCTACCTACCTCACTAACCTCCTCTTGCAGCATTCTCATCTTCTTCATTAAGCTCCAGCCATTTTCAATTTTTCAGTTTCTCTTTTCTACATCGGAGACTTTGGACATGTTTTACCCTCCATCTGCAATGCACTTTTTGTCTGAATAGAATCCTGCACCAATAGATATTAATACATATCTGCTTAATGAGTAAATAATACAATAGATCAAAAATAATTTTTTCCCAAGGAAAATTTAGGATGATAGGATCGTAGAACCAAGCTCCTTAAAGACTATGTAATACAATCTTCTCAGATGTTCAGAAAATGTCTATGCCCCAAATAACATTGTGGTAGAAATCAAGGAAAGATACTCTAAAAGGGACCAGCAATCGGGCTGTGAACCTAGGGTTTGGATTTGAAGATTATGATGTTGAAATAACCTAAGTTGCTCTGAGGGGTCTGGGAATTGACAAAAGGAAGATTTGAGTTGGTTATAGACATATAACAAAGTTTTCTCTCTGTGTATGTTATCCCTAAGGCTGCAAATTCTTTTGTATCATAGCTGATGTTTCCTCTATTTTAGCCAAATTTAAAGTGCTGTATATAAAACTACTTGGATAAACTGACCCATAGTCTATACTGGTAGAGCTTAATAATGATTAATAAAATAGCAACTTTTAATATTTTAATTTAATATTTTAATATTTCTTTGAAAACATAGTTATCAAATCCCATTCTTCTAAACACCACACTGAGACATGCAGTATATAGTTAATCCACAACTAAGTACAAGTTTCAGGAGACAATAGCAGGTTCTGCAATTAGTGACTGGTTGATGGTTTTTCAAGGGCTAAATGTATTTGTGCCCGATGAAACGAGGAGCATTATATGAAAATAGTATATCCATTTCTGTTATAAGGATATAAGTTTCTGTTCTAACATAATTTCTACATTATCCTATTTCGCTTTCAACTTGCTGATTATCTTATTATTGTTTTTTTTAATCTTACCATATTTCATGCTCATTTGTAATTTCCAGTTCTTCTCTTTAGTCAATGATTTCTGTCCCTGTTCCATGTTGCAGATTTTTTCCTAGTTTTAGCAGGTTGTTTATCAGCCATTTTAATGCTTACAATTTTAAACTTTTGATTAAATGAATCTCAAAACTAATCTTTTAAAAATTGTAAGTGAGTATATCCTCAAAATAGCACACATTTCTTACACATAGTCAGTTCCTACCAGGCACCTTCAGTGTCAACATTTATAAGTGAACAGGGAAGTTTTCAGGTGACTAGGGCTGCATTATGACTTTCCTGGACCCTAAGCACTATGACTTCATGGGGCCCTTCCTCCATAGGAAATATATCAAACTTTTTTTAGCAAGAGTTTAAATGCTATATATAAAACTACATTAAAAATTTTTAAATCAGTTAATTTTACAACTACTTTGGTATGACGATAAAATATAATCCAGATTGGATTTGTTGTTATATACTTATTATCATTATGTTCATTTTTTTCTTTTGATTAAAAAAATTAAAACATTTTTCTAAGACCTTTAAAATGTCATGGGCCCTTGGCACTGTGCCTCTTGTGCCTAGCAGATAAATTGGTCCTGCAGATGACTACTAGATCCCTTCATGTTCATTAATGGAATTGATCACAGGGAAATCATTTCTAGCCGATCTCTGAGGCAGTAGTTCTCAAACTTTAACATGCATTAAAAATCAACTAAAGAGCATATAAAGCAGTTTCCTGGGCCCTATCCCAGACCATCTGATTACATAGGTCTGGGTAGGATCCATGAATTTGCATTTCTAATAAGCTCAAAGATGGTGCTGATCTGAGAACCACACTTTCAGGATAATATAGCTATTTATGTAAAGGCAGTACTCTCTATATGATTTGGTAGGTATACTATCCAGATCTTCTAACCAATATTTACCGAACATCTACTGTCATTCTTCTTTTTTTTTTTTTGAGACGGAGTCTCAGTCTGTCACCCAGGCTGGAGTGCATTGGCACGATTTCAGCTCAGTGCAAGCTCCGCCTCCTGGGTTCTTGCCATTCTCCTGCCTCAGCCTTCCAAGTAGCTGGGACTACAGGCACCCACCACCACACCTGGCAATTTTTTTTTTTTGTATTTTTAGTAGAGATGGGGTTTCACTGTGTTAGCCAAGATGGTCTTGAACTCCGGACCTCATGATCCGCCCGCCTCGGCCTCCCAAAGTGCTGGGATTACAGGCGTGAGCCACCGCACCTGGCTATTCCTATTTTATAAGTGAAAATAGACTTAAAGTTCAAATGACCTTGCTAAGGTGACTCAGCTAGAAAACTGTAGACCTAGGATTTGAGCTGAAGTCCATTTAGACTCCAAGGTTCATGGTCTCTTATTGTCATTATAATGTGGTAACGACAGGTAGAATATAATCCGTGGACCTAGAAGCAAACATTTAAACATGAAATAATGCATAAAAGTGGTACTTTCATAGATCATCATTAT